>NC_091132.1:54852105-55152105 GCF_040183065.1 Periplaneta americana
AACAAGAAATAAAACCGAAGACATCATAAAACATCTTCTTCTTACTAGGATTTTTCTACATTTCAGTAGTTATCCTTCACCCAAAGAAATTTTCTTCCTTCACAAAATCTCTGTCTTCAGAAACTTCTTCAGTAAGATCCCTTTCAGTCATACTCCTTCTGACGCCATTCATCCATTGTTTTTTTATTTTATTTTATTGGGTTATTTTACGATGCTGTATCAACATCTAGGTTATTTAGCGTCTGAATGAAATGAAGGTGATAATGCCGGTGAAATGAGTCCGGGGTCCAGCACCGAAAGTTACCCAGCATTTGCTCGTATTGGGTTGAGGGAAAACCCCGGAAAAAACCTCAACCAGGTAATTTGCCCTGACCGGATTCGAACCCGGGCCACCTGGTTTCGTGGCCAGACTTCATCCATTGTTCTCTTGGCTTTCCTCTTCTTCTCCTTCCATCTGCAGTCCACTCCAGCATCATCTTCGGTATTCTTTCATTTTTATCCTCTTCACGTGTCCAAACCATTTTAATCTTCTTTCTTCAGTTATTTCAGTAAATTCTTTTCTACCTACATAATTTCTCTAAATCTTAGATTTCTAATCTTTTTCCTACTTGATTTTCCCTCTGGTCTCCGCCAGAAGTCCATTTCAGTAGCCCATAATTTGTTTTCATGTATTGTCTAATGTCCAAGATTCTGCCCCATATAATATAACACTTTGTACCAATGACTTATAAATTAGAGTTTTTGTTTTATTTAAAATGTTCCTACTCAAAAGAACTGCGTTAAACATACCAATTATACTGCTTCCTAAACTTATTCTTTTTTCAACTTCAGTTACTCTCTTCCCATCAGCTTCTAAAATCGACCCCAAATATTTTAATTTATTGACCATTTAAATTTTTTCTTTTTCAATCTCTAGCTTTTCATCTTCCGTCATCAAGGTTAGGTATTTGTTTTTCTTATAATTTATATTCAGCCCCATTTTTTATACTCTTCTACTAATTTCCTCATCACATACAATGCATATTCAAATGTCTTGAGTAATTATGACTTGGTCATCAGCAAAAAGTAGTTGGTGTAAAAAATATTGTTGGTTCATTGAAATTCCCATTATGTTACACTTCCCAGACCAGTTCCTAAGACATACATCAATATATATTTTAAAAAGTAAAGATGATGTACATCATCCCTGTAACAATCCTTGTAAAACAACATACGAGAAGAAATAGCCAACATTTCGGAAGCAGAGGGGCAACATATGAATCAGGCATAAGACACGAACATTATTAGAAAATTATAATATTTAATTATGATTTTATGACTATTTATAAATTAAACGTACTTCACTTTAATGTAGTACATTCTTCTAATAGAAAACAGTATGTACTTGAATTTTATTTTGTCACAAAGCATTCAAAGAAAGAAACTAATATTGATACATGACACTACCTCATTCTAATGCAAGAAAGCATGGGCTCTGCCTCCGTGCCCACCAAGTTCCTTCATGGTATATGAAGGGGCTACCTTTACCTTTACCTTTACCTTACTGGTACATAAATACATATGCAAACAAACTGAAAAATAAAAGGGTAATTATTTTCTAAACTTAACCTTTTTCCTCAGCTATTGCAATTGCAATGTGTATAATGTCAAAACACATTTTCTTAAATTGTAAGAGCTCATTTCTCACTTGAAGGAATTCCACTGTAATTTTCATTATGATTATGTTGATTTTGATTTCAGAATGAAAACATATTGCTAGTCCATAATGAAGAAGGATATAATCTACTTCAAAAATGTGTGGGTATCAACAATGTTGAGATGGTTCGATGGATTCTGTCACGTAACCCAGATGTCAACAGAGGTGCTTGCTCTTTACCTCTTCACATTGCAAGCCTTAAAGGGTTAGTTATAATTATTTTTATTATAGCATAAACTTATTGTCTGTTTTCACTAATCTGTGGAGTGGCAAAGTAGTGTGTCACAATTTTCATTTGTTTTCAAATAAAGTTTCGATATAGTGGTACAATCTCCTCATTATACAAGGGTTGTCCCAAAAGTAAGTTTACAAGGCATATTTTTTTTTAATATTCATATTTTATTTTGTACATGAAACACTGCATATTGTGCTCTACACTCAACACTTTATTTTTCGACATAGTCTCCATGGCGATTAAGATATTTGTCTAACCATTGGACGAGCTTGTCGATGCCACTCTCGTAAAATGTGGTGTCCTTTGTGTTGAGCCAGCTTTTCACCGCAAGACTAAGAAGAGATAATAATCACTTGGTGCAAGATCAGGACTGTATGGTGGATGTTCCAAAGTCTCCCACCGAAAATGTCGCAACAGTTCTTGAGTGGCATTGGCAGTGTTGAGACGGTTCATTCCACATAGCATAGATATGGGTCGACTATTGATTAAATTAGTTTTATATATGTAGGATTAGGCGTTAGAATAGTGCTAGGATATTTTGTCATATTAGTTTTACATATATAGTTTTGAGATTTTATAAGTTAAAACCCATAGCGTTAGTCGTAGCATTGCAGCCACTCTACTAGGACAAAGGGACAATAGGTGTTAAGCGTGAGCGTATTGTTAACAGGCAGACGTGAAGGAGCCAATGTACTCAAGCGTGAAATCGGCCATTGGACTGCTTGAACTGCGTGAACTTTGCGCTCGTAGGTATGCTAGAAACGGCCAGGCTAGGGCTGACAAAGGAGAATTTTGAGTATTTCACAGAGTTGTTACAAAGACAGTAAAAGTGTGGGAATTTCCTGCCAACGGACGATTTTCAAGCAGCGCGTCTCTGATGATGTCAAAGTAATCATCGCCAATGAAAATTCATAGTCGGGACACGTGATTCATAGAAAGAAGGGTGATATGAGGATAGTTGGTGGTTGCAAGAGGGTAGAGGCAATCGGAGGATAGAACTCATGCATAGAAGATGCATACACTAGACACTCGGCAGATAGAACGTGTGCGGTAAAGACGCACTCTGCGTACACTCGGCGGACAGAACTCGGAAGGAGACGACGTGCAGAACAATTTACGGACTTAGAAATTTTTAGTGAATATAAGAAGACGTCGTGTGTAGTGTATTAATCTTGTAAGTCCGATAATAGCTGCCATATACGTCTTGGATCTTCGTGAATTTCTCTAGTACACAATTCTTTTCTCGTCATTAGTATCACATTTGGAATAAGTTATCATCACGTCGATTAACTCTACGATATATTATCAGTGTTATTAGTGTACAACATAGGATTACGTGAATACGGAAATTTGTCTACCAACTTCTAGGCAGTGAAAGTAGTAGAATACGCACTTGGACCCACGTTTCTGCCAATACAAAAGTAATACTGCAGAATAATAAACACTCATCGAGATTTATTTCTACCAACTTAATGTGTGTCCGCTTACATCATTTCGATCAACGAGTACATCTCCCAAACCCCGTGTCCCAACTGTTTTCAGCTGACCTGGGAACCTCATCTCTACCAGAGTAATCTCAAGGTGGATGGCGCCCAAATTAGTTTACATCGTTAATTAGTGACTACAAAGTGCCGCCTCGAGTTACTTTCCGGATTCACCGGGACTGACATCCAAGGCAAGGAGAGGCGTAACTGAAGCAGCTGATGCTACGACCAACCGCCTCATAGAATGGCGCCCAGCGTGAAGCTCGTTAAACAACGAGTGGAGCAACAGCCGCAGAAGACCGCCTCAGTGTGTGGCCAAGCATTATCGTGGAGCAGCAGCAGCATACCCTTTGAGAGCAGTCCAGGACGTTTAAGTCTAATGGCAGCTCTTAAATGTTCCAATGTTGCACCGTATACATCTGCATTTATTGTTGCTCACTTCTCCAAGAAATCAACCAGCAACACACCCTTCTGATCCCAGAAGACAGTAGCCATCACTTTGCCAGCCAACTTCACAATCTTAAATTTCTTGGTTCGTGGGGAACCTGGATGCTTCCACTCCATGCTTGGCCTTTTTGTTTCTGGGGTATGGTGGTAAACCCATGACTCGTCACCAGTGACAATATGCTAAAGAAAATCTTGGCCTCCAATGGCTATTGTTGCAAGAATGGTAGGGCACAAGCCATTCTCTGAGCTTTGTAGTCTTCAGAAAGGTTTTGTGGAACCCATCGTGCACACACTTTGTGAAATCCCAACTGCTCAATACTGCGGCTAACTGTACTACATGACAGACCCAAGTCATGCGTAAGTTCTGTGATGGTGATTCTCCTGTTCTCTAGTATCAGATGCTCAATGTATGTTTTGTTCTCTGTCATGCAAACTGTTGTGAGTCTGCCACTCTGCACACAATCAACTGTTGTCACCCTTCTGGTTCGAAATTTGTTACAGCTATTTTGCCACACTCTGACGATTCATCATGCTTTCGCCATAGATGTTCACCAACTGATGATGAATCTCAGCAGCTGACATTTTTTTTGCATTGAGAAATAGAATGACAGCACGAACTTGCTGCTTGGACTGTTGTTCCAGTCAACCCTCCGTCTTTAACTGGCTTTTGTCAACAAATGCTAGTGCACAATGCTACCAACCGATATGACGTTACCAACTGAAATAATACAAACATTTCGCCATAGATGCTATCTAGCTTCAAGGCCACGGGCAATAAATGCTTTGTAAACTTACTTTTGGGATGCCCCTCGTACTTTGTTTTGTGAACTTGTTTTCAGTGAAATTTTGCTTCATAACTGCGTGATTACTGTTTTTTTCCATTGTTTTGAATGTTTTGATATTCTGTTTGGTTTTGTCTTGTATAGAATTTAATTAAACACAAAAAAATATGTTAATTTATTATGATTTATTGAAATAAATTTCATATACCTTGAGTGAGTAAGAAGGGTCTAATTACTGATTTAAACAGACTAGGTTTCATCCTATTCCCATATTTTAATTATTGTATTGTTATTTATTTATTTGTGTCTTTGTTTGTTTATCTGAACTTGGCGAATTAGATGCATTCCAGGTCAAATCTCTCATTTCCAAATTAAATACAAATATAATACATAATTTCGTACTATGATCTACTTCCTAACTTAAAAACATGATAGTAACAGTTTAATACAATTTAATAGTATGCATCTACTATACTATACAATACAATACAGTATAATACGTCATTTAGTTCTTGAAAGAATGACGCATCATCTCAACACCACTGGCGAAACAAAATGTTAAACACTCCTGATGGTCCTAGAAGATCAGCAGTTGCCATATTCCGCGTTTCTACCAGACATGATATACTGGGCAAACACCTAAATCGCATTGGGATAATGCAATCCCCAAACTGTATGCTCTGCAATCTTAATGAAGAGATGGACTGTCATCACCTGGGAAAGTGTCCAACTCTCCACACCTCCTGCGAAGTTGACCGTTACTGGGAAGCCTGAATGAAGATGTGTTATTTGAGTTAGCTGCAATTTTCTTATAGTACTCTTTTCGTTGTTTGTTTGTGTAGTCAATGACTCCATTGGTCATGTACCAGCCATTTTCAAAATAAATAAATAAATACAATACAACACGAATACAATAACAACATTAACATTATGCACGTTCCCACTATTATGACTCTTCTAAGACTAATGTTCATTAGGTACTCCACCTTCCCTCTTTCTCCCATCTCAAAGACACTTGCCCCACTCCACTTTAAATGACTCTTATTTATTCTCATATTCTCTGTCTTTAATTATTTATTTGAATTATCCTTTCTTCATTCTGTCAATACTAAAATATGATAGTTTACTTAATGTTCTGATTCTATTCTTATTCTTGACCTATAAAACAATTCTAGTTCAGTATATTACCTACAGTAATCTCACTAGAGGTTTTGATTTATCTAGAGAAAAGCAAAACTCGAGTGGGGTTTAATTGACTACTACAAGATTAGAAGAAAGTTGATAGAGATTAGAAGAAATAAAGTAATTATTCTAATACAATAAAATATTAATTGACTTACTAAAATACGAAACTGTCTTGAAAATTTATTATTGTACCATCTCATCATTACTGATATTCCTCTAGATGGCAGTAGTGTGTTATTAAAACTTATCTAAGATTATTGTTTAATTTTCATTGTACTGTAGTTATTATAATTCTATTTTCTGTATCATACTTCATAACTTTCATGGGCAGAAGTCGTATAACATGTACTTGCAATTGTTTAATAGGTATGATGATTGTGTGGAGATTCTGCTTAAATATGGAGCAAAGATAGATGTTGAAGCACGTATGTGTTGGCCAGGTCCACACAACCAGAACTGCGAGGAAAGAGGAAAATACTGTGTGCAAGATGAATCTATGGCTGACAGGTCAAGTGATAAATTGCAGGGTTCACTTTTCTATGCAATTGATGGTGATCAGGTAAGTTTCAGTTTAATAGAGAAAGTTGTGTGTTTTACCAATAATGTTGAGTTCCTACTTCAAGAGTTTTTTTTTCAACTTCAGGAATTTAAACCAACATAAGAAATGAATATTTTTCTCCTTCTACTTTTATTTTGACACTTGCTTGTTTTGTTATAAATATATTGTCAAAGGAATTCGTGAAGAAACTTTTGGTTTATGTAATATTCAGAATTAGGTTTATGAAGTTGAAAATAAAGAAGTTGATTTCTTAAAAATGAATATAAGAAAAATTAAATAAGCTCTGTTCATCCTATTTTTTTGTTAAATTTCTTCGTTCGAGGTACTGTCATTACGTGTCAAGTTCTGAAATTGTATTTGCATATTTGTATGGATTTACTTTCGTTACTGTGTACGTGAAATATTTTAAATATCTTAAACAATTGAGTAGGCCTATTGTTACATAGGTGGGAGGGCAGGAAAATGCCATATACATTTTTCTAACAAGTACATAAGAACTTATTCATTTTAACCCTCGCAACCTATCAGATCTAAAATTATGTACAACCTACTTGAGGTCTTCTCTGAACTCGAACACTTTATTAAATTTTTAATTAAATTCTTGTTGTCTTCGTATTATTTTATATATGCCTTTGATGTGTTATATAATTTACTATGTTTATATTTATTTATATTATTGTCGTGTTGTTTTTCTCTTTTATTAGATACAGTTAGGTATTCCTTATGACTGAAACTGTATCCAGTACAGAACGTTATTGAAGCAGTGTTCATTACAACAGTGGATATAAGTACCAGCTTCATATTGTAGCAACACCTGGAGCTAGAACAGAGTCATAACAGCATTTAAATTAAATAACTTCAGTTGAACAAAACGAAATAAAATGGGAAGTAGCGCACAACCTAGCTGGGGCCTTTTGTGATTCCAAGTCCAAATATTTGAAATTCAGTTACAAATAAATATGTTAAAAAAAAACAAATACATATACAAACTAATTTAGAGAGTGTAATAGAAGCATATCTAGAATAGCTACTGAATGAATAGAACTACATTCTACCAACTTACAAGCATATGTAAAAAGTATGGGGTCAGAAAAGACCCCGGATATGTTGCGAAGGTTGAACTTTATTTGAATTTAACTCCTTTTCCGTCTCTATATTTTGGATAAAAGATATAAGAAAGAAAGAAAACGGGATATAAACCTAAATACGAGAACTGAAGAAAGGAAACTGGAAATAAACATAAATATGAGAACTGAAGGGATATTCATATTCCCACAATTTTTAAGTTTCATTGTAACACTAAAACTTTAAAATGCAGTTTGATTCAAAATTACATTAAGAGGTTTCTTGGAATGTTATAGTTTACTAAAATGCTAAATGTCATATACAGGGTGATTCACATGGAGTTACTGCCACTTACAGAGTTTATTTCTGGAGACATTTCTAAGCAAAAACTGTCATATAAACATGTGTCCTATTCTCAGTATTTTCAGAGTTACACTAATTTGAAGTTGTTAAAAAATACCTTTTTTTTCTTTAGTTTCAAGGGTAAAAGAATGTTACAAATAGAGAATGAACTACTCAGAAGTATACTTTCTTTAATTGGCTAGTATTCTGAATATGTTAGAAATTTATTTTTTAGTCGTTGACTTTACTACTTTATATATTTTGTTAGGTGTTAACCTTTACATAATAAGTTGTGTGATGTATGAACGTTTTCGTTGAGCATTTCAACATCATCAGATACACTCTGTCATTTTACAATATCAATACTCTCAGTGTTATCTACACAATCTACACATACAATACATGTTTACTATCATATGGGGATAAAACCTATTAAAAATTATATGAATTAGTTTTATAATGTTCAATTGTGGATACCCCAAATGTCAACAATTAAAATATACTTATATTATCGTGGATATATTTTTAGCAAGTCATCACATGTAAACAATATTATGAGCGATGTAATGATATGAGACTAAAAGTGAGATTAAAATATAAAAATGAGCTAACTCTATTCATATTCTAACATATTCATGGACTTTTCTGAAAATTACGCAAAATGAATTGCAAAATAGTATTCTGAAGCTAAAAATGTGTTGTTAATTCCTTAGTTGCTTTGTACAGAATTTTTTTCCCCCAATTTTTTACTTAAAATTACATTATTCTTACATACTTATCACAAAAATTGTTACAGATCACATAACTAGAACTTCTAGCAACTTGATTCTTTATAGTTCAATTTTGCATCCTAATGTAGTCTTTAAAGAGTTTACAAGAATGACGTGATCTGTAAAAATTGTTGTGATAAATGCGTAAGAAAAATGTAATTTTGTAGTTAAAAATTGAAAAAAATTCTGTACGAAGCAACTATGGAATTAACAACATATATTTTGCTTCAGGATACTAGTCAATTTAAGAAATTATACTTATGAATAGTTCATTCACTAATTGTGATTTTTTTACCCTTAAAACTAAATAGAAAAGATATTTCTTTAATAACTTCAAATTAGCGTAAATCTGAAAATATTGAGAATAGGACCAATGTTTACATGACATTTTTGCTCAAAATGTCTTTGGGAATATTCTCCGTAAATGGCGATAACTCCTCTTGAATAACTCTGTATTTTAGATACTTCGACTCCACTGATATACAAGAGAATTGGATTTGGATATTATCTAGATACATTAGTTAATTAGGCATTAAACAGTTTCTCACTTCTTTCGTTAAATAAACATGACAATTCATTTTGACTTGAGCATATGAAAATAAAACTATGTTCTTTTCAGGTGGACACTTTAGAATTATTAATACAACAGGGAGAAGACCATTGGTTGCCTTGGCAGCAGAAACGACCTTTGCTACAGATTGCATGTGAACGGGGTGCATGGAACTGTGTCAAGTTCCTAGTCTCTGAAAGATCAGAAGAGATCAATCAATGTTATGACGAATATTATCCCATCCATCAAGCGGCTTTGCATCACATTAAATTCCTTGATCTTCTCATAAGGTGAGTACACGGTTTCTATTCTTTCTTATATTCACAGTTTTTATTTAGTGTAATGTTAAATTACATTCTAGGTGTGGTGATTTATGGAACTTTATCATTGTGTGGCTGAGACTTGTGTTGAAATAAGGTTTTGTTTTAGTTTTTGTGTCATTTATAACCACTTTAAAATGAAACACGGAAAACAGTTTGCATACATTTCAGTAAAACCATTAATAAAACATGCAAATGTTTACTTCATAAAGCAAACATTTAAAATTGTAATTGTTAATCGATAACCTATTTATTTTTGTATGAGGTCCATTTTCTGTCCTTCCAAGTAGTAAATTTATTAGGAACTGCTTTCCATCATCATTTTAGACCATGTGATCAGTGACGATAATAATCTAAGAAAAATGGCTTTGATCTTTTTACTGATATAGGATCTTGGTCTTTCCCTGTCTTTGTATTTTGTGTCCTCTGGGTCTGTATGCTAAAGATAATTTTGGAAGTTTGCCTTTCCTCATTCTTTGTGCATGATTCTTCCACTGTTGATAATTTTGAATTTTTTTGGTTAAAGAAGAGATTTGTAATTTTTCTCAAATAGCTGTATTTTTTTGATGATGTAGTCTTGTTATGCCCAATAGTGATCTCGAAAAACGCATCTGAACTGTTTTTGCTTACTGTGAATTTCGTTTGTTTAAAATCCAGACTTTACTGCAGTAACTTATTACTGCCTTTGACGTAATATTGTGCAATCTTGATTTTGTATCCACTGTCGTCTTTAGCAAAATGTTTTGTGATAGCTCGATTCATTTTATTATACTTTCGTAATTTGATATCTACAGTAGATCAATTTTATGTTCTGCATTTCTATTTCCTAGATACATGAATTCAAATAGTTCTATTATTTTCCCATTTGTGTCAGTTTTTACGCATTTTATGTTTTCTTAACATACCTTATTACTTTTTAAACTGCTTTTCATATATCATATTTCCTTTAAAATAAGAAATATAGGAGTGAAGCGAAAAGAAAGCGATAAATATGTAAATAAACAGAGGATAGAAAAAAAATAAGTGATGTAAGTGTTGTAAAATAGAGTAAACGGAAAAGTCAGCAAGTAATGTAGGAGAAAATAGCGGGAAAACAATGATTAAGAGTAGGTAGGATTTGAGGGTAGAGAAGAAAATAAATAAATATTGCAAATTATTAAGGAAGGAATATGCAATATTTAATAAGTGAGCGAGAAATGGAAGGGAGACAGTCTAGGTAGGAGGGAGAGAATAGAAGAGGATAGAGGGGGAAGGACATATAACAATTCAGTCATAACAGAACATTAGAAAGTAATCAAGAAATTCTCGGCAAAGAATACATTAATAGAAAAGAGTTATATGTATTAAAGGGATGGTGGTTCGAAAAACAGAAATGTGAAGGTCCACCATGACTGTGAGTTTTAAAGTTGACTGACAAATATCATATCATATCATATTTCCTTTGCATGTTTAGAAAAACAGCAAATTTCCCGTTAAGACTTCGAAAAAATATAACAGGTTGTGCTTTGAGATGAGGATCTAATTAATATCACATTGTAGGCACCATAAGAGGTTCTAGGCGAAGGGCTTCAGATGCATACATTTTTTGACATGTGGAGTCATCTTGTATTGAATGAGGATTAGATCAGTCTGGAATGTGATCATAATCAGTGATTGTTCAATATCTGAAACATATTTTGTTGTATAATACATACGAATTTAAATTAATTTTTTATGTGTTTGCAGTTGTGGAGCAGAGACAAAGGTTCGAACTGCAACTCAGCAGATGACAGTGCTGCACATAGTATTTCTTATTGGTAGAAAATCTGCTGAAGACACGCTCCAGACTTGCAAGCTTCTTTTGGAACATGGTCTTCGTGAACTGATTAATGAACCTGATTCTTTGGGAAACACACCATTGCATGGATTAATTGTGAGATATGCTTTGGAAGAAGCCCGTTATGGCTATGATCACGAAAATCAGCCTTGGAATAAATGGGATGTGCTACATCTGGTGAGTAGACTGCTGCTGTGTCACGGTATGCAGCATACTCAGATATTTATAGTTATGGTTTACCATGTGGAAATTTGGTTTTAGTATTTAAGAACATTTTTATCATTTTCACATTGTTATTGTTGTTTAGCCAATTGAAGACATGAATGCAAGAACTAGATAATAACCACATTTGGCGAAAATGAGTTTTTATGTTATCTGTGATGTTACATTACCTTCACCCTCCCTGAGCAATTGACAGTTGAAATTGGCGCAACACTGGATCTTACATGTTTTCATGTCTTACACTTTCTCTCGAGCATAGACGTATTTATGTAAAAAAATAAAAAGCATTTGTTGCCAGTACACAGTCTTTCATGCTTTTGAGTAACTATGTTTATTTTATTTATCTGACCCCTTAAAAATACCATAAATGGATTAAGACAAGGTAACTCCCTAACATGTTTATTATTTAAAGGTCATACGTGAAATACAAACACGAACTATTTTCTATAAGTCAGTTCAGTTATTACCATTTGCTGATGACATTGATATGCATAATAGCAAGGTCAGAAAGGGATATAAAAGACCTTGAAGTCACTAAAAACTGCTGCTGATTCAGTGGGATTAAAAATCAACGAGACAAAAACTAAATACATGGTAGTCAGCAAAATTCAAAACAGTAATATACCTGCAACACATTTTGTAATTGATGGTTTCAAATTTGAAAGAGTATAGAGTTTTGTATATCTTAGATCATTAATAAATAATTATAATAATACTACAGATGAAACAAACAGAAGAATATGTTGTTGTTGTTGTTTTCTAATGCCAGGCTTTTGACAATAAAGTCATTTGACCTCTTGCACTCCAATATTTTTCAAAGATATTATCATGACCAGCCACTGAAGCACAGATTTTGAGGTGTTCCGAATCCATTTCTTGGTTTGAGTTGCACAATGGGCAGTTAGGGGACTGATATATTCCAGTTCTATGCAGGTGTTTAGCCAAATAATCATGGCCTGTTGCCAATCTAAATGCAGCTACAGACGATTTTCGTGGTAAATCAGGAATTAACTGTGGATTTTGATGCAGAGAGTTCCATTTTTTCCCTTGGGATTGTGTTATCAAATTTTGTTTGTTGAAGTCTAAGTATGTAGATTTAATAAATCTTTTCACAGAGTAATACGTAGATTTAGTAACAGGTCTGTAAGTAGCAGTGCTGCCCTTCTTTGCTAAAGCATCCGCATTCTCGTTTCCCAGGATGCCACAATGGGATGGTATACATCGGAATACAATTCTTTTATTGAGTGATAGAACAGAAGAATATAGAACGCTAACAGAAGCTATTATGATTTTCAGAAACATTTCAAATCAGTTACTTTCCTATGGAACTAAATGTATACTATATAAAACTCTGAAAAGGCCTGTATTTTTGTATGCATCCGAGACTTGGTCCTTGATTGAGGATGATCTATTGAGAGGTTAGGTATATTTGAAAGGAAAATATTGTGCAGAATCTATGGACCCACAAAGGAAGGAGAAAGCTGGAGAATAAGAAATAACAAAGAACTATACCAGTTTTATAAATCTCTCGATGTAATCAGAGTAATCAAGATATCGAGACTGAGATGGGCGGTCATGTCATGAGGATGAACGAGAATGAGATGCCAAACAATATTATGAAATTTAAGCCTGATTGGAGGAGGAGAGTAGGAAGACCTAGGCTCTGTTGGATGGACTGTATAACATGATATAAAGAAACTTGATATCAAAAGCTGGTGGAGTGTAGCCAAAGACAAACCTATGGAAGAAACTCCTAAAGGAAACTGAGGCCCACACTTGGCTGTAGTACTGCTTCTGCTGCTGCTGATGATGACGATGTTTATTTTATTGGTTGAATTTTATGTTTCAGGTGCGATATCTTCTACAAAATGGTGCTCGTCCTTCCATTAACCAACCTGGTAACAGTGCACTTGCATGTGTGTTGAGGCATGTTCGGGATTGGGAGTTTCGCTATGAGTTACTCAATATGCTACTCCAAGAAGGGGGAAATCCTAATGTTGTTGGGAGAGATGGGTCTGTACCACTCATGGTATGCCTTGTTCCACTTATCAACAAGGATCCTCTTCATCACTTTACTCATACTATGAAAGTAAGTAAAGCATGTTCTTACAATCTGCTAAGTCACTACTCTGATGATCATGTGATTTAGATTATTGATATTTTATTAGACGTGTTGCCCCATTACTCGGAACTACCAACTTATTTGTGACTCAATTTCGTTTTGTAGAATTTGGTATTATACATGTCCAGCAGAATGATCTCCCTGGTTTGAATTGGCCGCCGCACGGGTTTCTTGATAGTTGCGCTTGAGAGGTATATATATCTTTGAGCAGCACAAGCCATGCCATTTCAGTCACCATCATGACGTGGACAGGTGAACATCATGTATTCTGTTGCAGCATATTTAAAAATTGGTGATTCTGTGATTGCAACGCACAGGCAATTTCGTATCCATTTAGATAGGTCGACATGGAAGAATTCTTTATAAGAAAATATTACTGTTATGGCTAAGAAATTTCAGACAGAAGTTGCCCATTAGATGTCGCAACGTTCGTACTCCCGAGAATATTGTAGTGGTGAGACATGCTGTTACCGCATTTCCATGATGCGATGTTCAGCGATTAAACATGCTCTGCCATTGGGAATATCTGATCAGAGTGTAAGACGAATCTTACACCTAGACCTCAAGTTCCATCTCTACAAAGTTATGGTGGTTCAGGAACTTTGACAACATGACTGGCTCATCCACCAAGATGCTTGCGAGGCCATATTGGAAAATGTGACTTAAGCTCATTTCCATTTGTCGCACTGCGTCAACAAACAAAACCTTCGGTAGTGGGCCCCAGAAAATTCTCGAGAAATGCATCAGCGACCTCTTTACAGCGAGTGTGTTACTGTTTAGTGTGCTGTTACACAATTTAGAATAATATGGCCGTACTTTTTTTTTTTTAGGAAAAGCGCACAGACACTGTTTCAGGAGTATATAGCTCATAAGGGCATGCATTTGGATGATATTATCTTTAAAACAAAGTGATGTCAAAATGGCAAGCATTATTCTGTAAGATGGTAAAATAAAATTTTGAATATCATCTATATTGCTATTTTTATTTATGTTTGAAATCAGAGAGATCATTCTGCTGGACCCTGTATAAAGTTCTCTTTTGTATAATGAACATCGGTACTTCTTTTAAATCTGGTCTTTGGAAAAATGGTTCTATTCATATAGTAAACAGACATGGATACAAAAGGGGCGGATAAAAGTCAAATGGCTTCTCATAAAATAGCTTTGGTACCTGGTGACATTGTGAACTATTTGACGATATTTATTAATATTATATTTAAAAATTCGCAAAAATCGATACAAAGGATTTTGAGCAAATAGTAATTTTTTCATCTTCTTACATTGTTAAGTACCTACCATTATAGTGTAAGTAAGCATTCTAAAATGCTTATACAATGAAACTTCTTTTTATACGTTTCTCACTTTATACATTTTTCACACTTACGCATTTTTTTTTTAACTCTTGGCGAAATTCTTATACTTTCCATGTTAATTTAATATCGGTTATACTTTTTTCGTTTAATTATACTTTTTTTTTTTTTTTACATTTATATGGTCATATTGTAAATCTCAGGAGTTACAAAACGTTTTTTATACGATATTTTACTCGAAATTAGGTTTACTGTGAAAGTATTGTAAGAACGAGAAAATACAACACGTGTTCATTGTTAAGATGCAACCCACTTTGAAATTCGTGGAAAATGGATACAACCCATGCTTGCCTTCAACAATCTTGTGTCCTTCAATGATGCTGTTACTGCTTTGGATACAGTGAAACATTTCGTAACACACTATGATGTAATTGAACAAATTACAGAAGAGTTATTACGATTTGAGAGCGTGGTTTATTCCTTGGGAGCAAGAAAAAATAACTGACTTTTTTTTTTTTTTGTAAAATAATCACATGTTATTAAATGAAGATCACACAGGAAGAACAAGGTAAGTCAATGTTGTAAAATTTTCTTGATTGGAGTTTGAAATGTAATACAGCCAGCTTTGGCTCTAAGCAGCTAAGATTTTTCTACAAATAATCTTACATTCTTCAAGAATACATGTTATAAATTTCAGTACTGTATTATAGACTCAAAGATGGCTTAACTGTGAAGTTCTAAATTTCTTTCGTGAAAATTTTACCAAATTGACTTGTTCCCCCTCATATAGTCTTGAAATGCTATTTGAGATGTTATTCAATGTCATTTCAATTCTACATTTTTCTCACGCGTTTTTTTTTTCAGACCCCCTTAAAACGGATAAATGAAGTTATAGTGTGTGTATATGTATATATATTTCCGATTTTACAATGCATTCACACTTTTATGCTACAAAGCCAGTTACGTCGTAAAAAAAAAAAAAAAGAAAACTGTATAAAGACGAAAGGGTGGATGATTGAGAGTTGAAAGAATGTTTTTAATCTCCAAATCTATCTTTGCAATTTTCCAATTTTCTTTTATCATATTTTCTGTAATGGGGAAATAATTATTGGGAATATACAGAGTATATAATTAATTTTTACACAGAGATTTTAAAGCCTAATTCTGAGTTCTTTTTGTGAGTTGTGACTTTTTTTTTTTTTAATAACCACTGCTTTACAATCTGTTCCAAAAGGAACATTCAGTAATTTTGTTGCAAGATTGAACAAGAAAATCTAAGAATTGTCAGACAATTCTTTAGTTATTGTTCACAAAATGAAATGTCAAAACAAGAATGTGATGACGCTTGAGGCGATACACTGTTTCAGTGTTGTCCAGTAGGTTGATGGGTAGAGGATTTGAATGTAAGTTGAGTCGCTGCTGATATCAACAACTGTAGAAAGTGATATTTAGTTGGGACTCTGATCCTACATTTACTTTCTTTCTCATGTGTTGTATCAATGTAAAATTTTGGGCCATTCCATGTCAACTTAACCAAAGGCTGTTGCATCAGCACCACCAAATTGGACCATTTTTTTTCAAAACTTGGTTCACATTAAAAAACTTATAAACACCACAGGAAAAACATTCATTGAAATTAGTTTAGGAACCAGGATTGTCCAAACTTCTAAAAACCATATTTTTCGTCTAGGTTACAAGGGGTAGTGATGCGCATTCCATAACCTCTCCTACCCAACTCCCAACCTCACTTTCTCGTGGTGTAACCTGTTTTCCCAAACGAGTCTCTAGGGACTGTTTTTTCACAGCAGTATAACCGTTCTTTGTAATATTGAGGAAATGCAGTATTTAAGCAGGTCCAGATGCTTTGAGGTAGCATCACTGGACTTTTGTCACACTATACTGTCATGGCGTGGATAAGTGTTCCTTGAAGTGGCATTCAGGAAATGCCGATGGAGCTACATATGTAGTCCTCCGGCTAGGTCAGATGGACTTGCTGACCAAAGGCAGGTGTGGTCCTTCATGCATATTGAGGGTTGAGAGTGGGTGATTTAACTGCCGATTTTCTTAAAAATCTTATGTCCACGTAAAAAACAGTTACCTTCTAGTCAAAATGATCATGAGAATGTGCTCTTAAAGTATGTAAATATTGCGGAGGTAAAACAGTCCCCAAATTAGATTTCTGGGTGGGGGACGACTTTAGGCAAATTTCATTTTAGCTCCAATACTTTAAGAATTCAATGGAACACAGGAGGAATGTCACAATCAAAGAAGTTAGAGTTAATAAAAATCTTACAAGATGAAGATGTTGATGTCATAACAATCCAAGAAACTAACTTATCAGAGGAGCAAATAACATGCTTCGAAATGGGACAATATAGCATGCACTTATAGTCCAAATATAAGAACTTTAACTCCTGCCTCTGTCACCAGGCTGTTCAGTCCTACTTTTAGCAATTCCTACTTGACAAGTAACTTGCGCATCAGTATAAGCTCAACTCAACCAAATTTAGATATGCAGATGAATGCTAAACATATATTTTCTGTTTAAAGAGAAAATTATAGGGAGTTCAATGAACTATTTAAAAACACAGCATGAGTCACGTCTGTATAAATGTTATTGTGATTTTGTAAAAATATCATATTATATATTCGCGAAAGTTTATTGCTAACACGTGTTTTCTAATAGTAAATTTAATTGGTTTTAAGCATATGTTGTTGTTGTTGTTGTTTTCTAATGCCAGGCGTTTGACAATAAAGTCATTTGACCTCTTCCACTCCAATATTTTTCGTATGTAAATATTTTAAATGTCCTGAGAGCATTTTAATTTATAGTGTAAGCCCTTCCTTGCTTATACTATTAAGTGAAAATCTTCTTTTAAGAAAAATCCTCTTGCAAGGAAAAAATAATTAGTCCACTAGAGATTGTTAAAAAGGTGTTTTATTGTAGATTTTGTGGAATCAGTGTTATCTCCAGTATATAAATCACATTTTAAAATTTTAATAAGTTATAATTAGTCACTTTTCAGAAGAAATGTATTTTCACAAATTTTTGTTTGTGACTTACTACTTGGTTCAAAAGTTTCCAGAATATATTTTTTTCAACGAAATGAATAATGTTATGTGGTATATTTCTGTTTCTGGTGTTGACATCATTCATGACTTCACTTCCTTAGAAGTTTCATGATCATAGTCATTATTGTTGTGTGGCAGCTGGCTGTTGTTGCTTGTGTGCTTCATTCGTCGCATTTCAGAATGTGGGATACAGAACAGTGCACAAATATCGAATTTTGTGGTTTTTGCACAAATCTCCTTCAGAGACATTAAAAATGCTTGAAGAAGCTTATGGTGAAACAGCAGTGAAAAAACGCAGATCTATGCCTGGCATAAACATTTTTCTAAAGGTTGACCGGAGTGCTATCCATCTTTGATAATATGACAAACTAATATCACACAAACAACAGCCATTGCCACACAACAACTACAACGACTATGATCATGAAACATTACGGAAGTGATGTCACGAATGATGCCAACACCAGAAACAGAAATATACCACATAACATCATTCATTTCGACGAAAAAAATGTATTCTGGAAACTTTTTGAATCGAGTATGTAGTTATTTAATGTATCATTTTAGACAAAAAAATGACGGGCTATCATTTGCTAAGTCCCCTTCGGAATACTTCAGTTGATTTCGTGAGAGCTTGGGTTTACAAGGGAACAAATTTCTTATGGAAGACTCCGCTCTGTGTTTAATTTGTTTTGTTTGCTTGTAGCTTTTTCTGTGTATTTATAAATCAAAAGTTATAGCTATCTGTAACAGAGATATATTCGAGGGGTAATTAGGTTCAAAATAAACATCATTTCGCTAGTTGTGTGTACCAGGTGCTGCCCTAAAGTGGACTTATACAAATTCACACTATAGGAGATCTGTAATTTTTTGTGTCTAAGACTGTACAAATTATGATGTAAAGTTGTCCATTTATTTTATTTGTATGTGAAATATAATAGCCTTCGACCAACCACTTTTTTTTTTTTCTGAAAATAATTAATATCTAGTTAGTTCTGTGTAGCATTCTTAAGTCTTAAGATGTGTTGTAATTATAATTTTTAAACACTATAATGATTTCACAGGTCTGTTACCTGAACTGTGTGCGGATTCTATGCAAACATGGTGCGAATCCTAACTGCTCATCACGAAGCAATCTTACTCCACTCCACGTGCTGGTGTTTACTGCTAGTGAAAATATTGCTCTTAATCGTGAAGAAGAAAAAGCACAGAACTTTGAATTCATTCGCAATCTCCTAGTACTGTTGTTACAGTATGGTCTCGATCCCAATGTACGCTTCTCTCAGAGAACTCAACATATTCTTCAGTCACTCATGGACATGGTTCAAAATGCGCGAGGCCCTTCGGATCTTAATCATGTGTATGATCTAACTTTGACTTTGATACAGTACGGTGCAAATCCAAATATTAACATTTCGACTTCAGAACAAGTGACAATTTGTCATTCCCAGTCGTCATTGTTCTTAAAGAAATCACCAAATCATGTTCTATATTATTATGTACTGTTGATATGTCGTAAGGAAGATCTTCTGCTCGATCCACAGCAGAGGTTTGCACGCATAGTGTGGCTGTATTACTTGTGCATGAACCATCGAGAGTTATTTTCATGTCTCAAGGTGCTATACACTCAGCAGACTGGATTGGTACCAGTGCGAGGGAGTGCACTCTGCAATCTGGTGCGAGAACTGTATGCACGACCAAGGACGCTCAAGCAGATCTGCCGTGTGGCCATCTATAATGCTCTAGGAAGACGCCCAGGGATGCACATAAACAAATTACCTTTGCCAGCACCACTCAAAGATTATATACTCAATTTTGAACCATGAAATCATCTAGCTTATAGTTTGCAGTCATTGCAGTTTCCTGTCCTTACTCCTAACATGCCTTATTTTTTCTAAATTAAAATTTACTGTATTGCAGTGCCACAATACCTAATGGTCTATATTTCGGTCACTTTCTCTGTTCAATTCTGTAATATATCATCACGGATATAATTATCATAAATATATGCAAGTGAGTACTAGCGGATAATATTATGACTATCAGCAGTAAAGACCTCATCTTGTACCTCCTCAAAAACTTTGAATAATTTTATCTCTAGACTGAGGACATACATGACTACTAAATGTTCTGGTGTTTTACAAATTTAACATTGAATGAGGTTAAACGTTATTAAAATAAACATTAAAAGTGAGCTCCACTTTGCAAGTTTAACCCTTTAAGTGTTAGATGTGTAGAAAAATGTTAATGTGACAGAAAATGGTAACAGGGTTGTGAAAAATATGTAATTAGCAACAGACAACAGGAACTCTCATTTCTGTTGTCAAAGTAATCTCATCTGTGATATTCACAAAATACCTAGCATAAGTGTTTAAGGATTCTATGGAAACACTTAAGGAGCTAATAAAGGATTGGACATATGTTAAATTTTGGTAAATAATGTAGAAAAGAATGAGCACCTATAACATAAGGCACAAATATGAAATATGTACTTTGAGGATTACATCTTAATACTCCAATGGAGACTTCAAATTTGTTATACTCTGGATTTAATCATATGAATAATATATTGAATTTAAATATGTCATGATGTATTAATTTTGTATTTCTTTCTACTCCAGGAAATGAACTCGAATGCATAGCAATGTTACATCAGGTTTTACCTTCATAATGTGATGAACATGTTGCTGCAGTCTTCCATAAAGTGAGACTGCTTATAACATGTTGACTGCTGGCATTTCAACTGTTTTGTCTTGTTATGGATGTGGTGGTGCAGTCCCTTCTTTAATATTACGAGGAAATGAAGTTGCGTCTGTGTTGACCTGCACAAGTGCTCTCTGTTAACAAGGATGACACAGAGAGCGAAATAGTTATGTACGAGAAGAGAAACAGCACCACCATATCCACATAATTCAAAGAAGGGAGTCCAAAAAATGAAGCAGCAATAGCCGTTATAGTACAAGGATTCTGGTTGAAGAAAATTTTAGCAAGGCTCTCAAAACATTAGTTAGGCAAAATCTGGAGATCCAAATAACCTTAATAATGGCAACGTGAATCTGTGCAAAGAGTTCTATAATTTTTATTTTTTTAGTGATAAATGTTGAGTTTGTTATACATAAGTTTTATATTGCTGGATTCCATATTTTCTACAGGAAAATAATAGTGCAAATCAGAGAATGTAGCAGTGACAAAACTGAAGCTTAGGAAAAACTAAAAAATTAGATGAAAACATATTTTGGTCCTAAGCACAATTTGCAAAATTCAAAACTGAAGAAATGGTTACCTGAAATGTTGAAAATGATGGCATGTAAGCCTGTATGAGACATTTAGAAGCTCTATTTTACAGCAAGATGAGTGGCAAACAACCACGGAAAACAGTGAAAGGAATATGTGGTTATGCAGACAGTTATATGATATGTTGAAGGGATTTTCTTTCAACCTCAGATATGATCTAGTCTAACAAGCACCTTGTCTGAAGCTTCTCTTTGCTATAACTAATGATGACCGCTCAATGTAGTTAAAGGCTTTTTGTTGTTTAGTGCCCATTCTTTAGTGCCCATTCTGTGAACCAGCTGCTTTGTATTGTCTGATAAAAAAAAAGTTGAATTGAAGTCTGGCGATCTTGGTGGTCAGGGTATTATTTGTACTACTCATCTGCAGAAACCATTGGTTCTTCTGTTAGCAGGTACATATTCCAACTACAAGAGGCATCTTGTAACATTACAGAGTGTTCATGATGAAGAATCAAGGCATAGCTCCATCTATTAAATTGTCGATAATCGTGGCCCATATTGTGATATTAGTGCATGCAGTGTTCTCTTTTATGTATTACGTGTTAATTGATGTCGAGCTACGAAGGTGACATGTACATGCATTATGTAGGGTGTAGAAAGTGATGTTGTATGTTTATCAAGCAGTCAATGTCGATTCACCACATTATGAAGATGACTGAAGGAATTTGAATGTAATGGTATGAGTATAGATCATTTTTATGTTAACTATATGTGATCTTGAATCTCTCTATACTGGACAACCAGTTAAATGCTGATCAGTGATTGTTGCTGAAATCCTTCCTTCCAGGTATGGAGTATATTGTTTGCTGTTACTGCTAGTACAAATACGAATATTTGCTGGTGGATTCTACAGTGATTCCTATTTTCCTACATATATATTGGTTCAGCCATGCAATAAGATGTGTTAATGCAGCCCTAAATATTTGCATATACTACATCCTAGCAAGTCATCTTCACTGATCACGTGGCAACCATGCTTGCCATTGAATCCAAGGTTTGCAGGTTCAAACCCAGGATACCCACCCTACACCACCCAACACAAATATTGAGCGTGCAGCCAAGACTTGGTCAGAACATTTCCAACTCAAGTTATTAATTTCTTTAATAATTGTTATATTTAGCTTACAACTTGTCCTTAGCAGTTATTTCATGGCTTCTTTGTACACAAACTAAAATTGTTCGTATTAGAATTTATTAAATGTTCTTTAAATTTTATATGAACCTTGTTTATTTTTGTTTTGTATCTAAGAATGAAATGGAAAATGAATATCTGGTAATCAGTAGAAGTAAAAAATCACTGGACTTCAAGCTGACTGAACTAAAAATTTTATATAAAATTTATTTATTTATTAAATCTTCTTTAAATTTTATATGAAACTTGTTTATTTTTATTTTTTATCTAAGAAGTACGTAAATAGAGAACGAATCTGTGCTAATCAGTAAAATTAAATGTCATTGGACTTCAAGCTATGAGTGAACCACATGTTTTACATAACATTTACTTATTTCTTAAATATTCTTTAAATGTTATGTGAAACTTGTTTATTTTTGTTTTGTACCTAAGAGGTACATAAATGAAAAATGAATCTCTGCAAATCAGTCTTACAGAAAAAAAAAAAAAAAACTAGGCTTCAGACAATGAAGAATATCACTTTGAAACAAGTCATCCAGGTAAAATTCTTCATATTAACACAGTAAAAAAAAAAAAAAAAAAAAAAACACATTTTTGAGCCAACCATTCTGTACTATAAAAATGCCTACCATCTTAGCAATACAGAAGTTATTTGTCTGTTTATTAGTGCAAGAGGAACCATCATCACTCGTCTCCTTTCTATCTGCAGACACTTTGAAATACCAACTACTATCATTAAAAAAGTAGCTATAGAGTCATTGAAGCTATAAATTTACATCCTACGACATCATCTTTATTCCACATCCTGAGTTGCGTTTCTAGTACCACTTCCTTTACCCTATTACCACATTAAATTTTATATTAATCACTGTATTACAAAATTTCTTATTTCTTATGTTTTATTCGATTTTAATCTTATTTCCATTATTCTTTCTCATATGGTAACCTCACAAGTTGGGGCAGACATTAATTAAAATTAAAATTGAAAAATACCTGAGTTCAAGCTATGACTGAACCACAAATTTTACTTAAAACATCATGCTGACAAATTGAATGTTGGCATTTCTTTTTTTTTTCTTCGAATTTTTTCTGTTTCTGTGACCCTTCCTCTGCCTCTTTCCATTTTCGGTATTTTCTTTCTTTTGGGAGGTATTTGGTTTCGGCATTGTGAAGCTGTAAGATAAGATTCTTTGAAAACTTTTTTTAAATAGGTTTTTATTTCTTAACAGATTTAACAAATTTAATTTTTGCGTGTTGTTAGGGATCACTAAAGCCTTCTAAAAATAATTTATTAGTTGATTTTGACATGGCCGCCATTTTGGCAGTTTTCAAGATTTTTCAGTGTTCCTTTTTTTTAATGTGTACGCATACTTCTTATCTTTCAAACGATGTATCATTTACTACTCTAGCCGATTTAGACACGGAGCACTGTGAACAAACATAGCTAATACGAAAGTCTTTATGCCATCGGTGCCAAGGTGTACCAAAATGTAAGACATTTTACATCAAAATATCATCCCATTACAGGCCATGAAAGCCCACAAGGTAGCAGGAGGTTAAGGTTCCCACCTGTTATAGACAACCGGCATTAATAACAATTGAAATATCAGTATGCCCACCATCTCTAGCCCCAAGAAAATAGCTCTGGTACTTATTTCTGTTAGAGACTGAGTAAACCCAGGGTCATAGTGTGGTTAGAAGAATTAGATCGATGGAGAAAATCCATGACATCAGAAATTAAACCCACGACCTTCAAGCTTGCAGTGTTATGCCTTAACCATGATGCTACCGCAAGTCCCTTTGATGATCAGTACTAATAGTAAATGAAATAATTTGCATTGACCAGTAATTATTCACTTTCAAAATAATTTCAGTGTAATGGAATTCTAGGAAGGAGGGTTGTCAGTGGCCTATTGGAAAATTTATCTCCCACAATCCTGTAGTCATTTTTTGGGGTTCTTTGACTCATTAAGAAGTGGACACACAAGTTGCAGTTCATATAAAATGCTGGTGAACAGTATCAGAAAGAGTAAAAATGTATATGTATGCAATTAAGAAATTTCTGGAAATTTAGTGGCCTGTTACACTTCTCTCATGCAACGATTATGGAGGCCATCACAATATCACACAAGGTTTTCTCCTTGCTTAAGCTTTGCCCATCTGGATGTTCATTCTCCAAAATGAAAAATATTGACATAACCACTGCTGTGAAGATTCTGTGACTTAGAAGATTATTAAAACTTCAGAAAGGAACAGAGTTGGGTTAAAGCTCTCATATATCCACTCTTAAAATAAGTCAGCATAATAAGCCCAAATGAAACAGGAATACTTAAAGCTGACCTGACTGACTTTTATATCCGATACATATTACACTGCACTCAATACAGATTTGGTTCGTAGTTAACATAGTCAAACAGAAAAATGTTTGCTTTTAATCTCTTTTATACCCTAAATGCTGTTCCTAAATGTCCAGGTATTCATTAATAAGTAAATACGTTCATATGAATATGTACCCTACTGCCTTACTAACAGCTTATAGCCATTTACATAATGCCATGGGCACACTTTTAATATTGTTATACTGTGTCAAGAAAACACATGTAATTGGGTCCGTATGCTGGGCGACAGTTGAGATAAAAATAAATCGCGGCATTGTTTCCATGTGGCTGACACATGCTCTGGGAATGGGTTAATAGGAATAGTGTAGCTGCCATATTTGCTGTATACAAGGAAGATTGCAAGACATAATATATAAATAAATTGAAATAAATGATAGTATATAATACAATATTATGACACCAGATCACAGAACATAATACAGTAGAATTCGTCATATCCGGCAACTGTGGGACAAAGCCAGTGCCAGATAACTTATTTTGCTGGATAATTGGAAAATACGTTTAGAGGTTATGTAAAGACATAATTTACTGCACAAACATTTTTTTCCATGTCGAAATTTAGTAATTTTTGTATAGATACTTAAAAATAAAATTTTGAAATACATACAATGCTTATTTTTAGTACTGAATACGGTATTGTAGTTACAGTCATCAGTTCATAAAACTTTGGATCATGTCTTGGGTTCATGCCCATTTGGCGAAATTCTTCGTAATAGCAGGCATCCAAGATCAGGTCTGTAATCACAACATGTCTTAAGTCCAATGGCTCCACTACCTATGAAGAAGTCCATGGAATAGTCTTCGGCATATTGATAGTATAATATTTAAACCTGGAGAGATAAAAGGTTATATTCTGGATCCAACCATCAGATTCAAGGTGCACCAGAATCAACCCGAGGAGATTAATCTAGAGAAAATTCATGAACCAACTATCCCTTATTACGAAACATCATGTAAACTCAGGGATATAGAAGTCATCGGATTAATGGTGGGCGCTAGAGGGACCATAACATAACAATTCATGTCATTGTCATAAATTTGAAGTCCCAACAACAACAATTAAGGAAATTTCTGTGATAGCTTTAAAGGGTTCTCTGTAGATTTTACAGCGACACTTGTACTTCAATTCAAATTACAGTTGAATTTTCTCGTTCTATTTTATTTTTTTTATCTGTATTTTTTATTTTACTGCAAATTTTCATTATTGTAAAACATCTACTGTAAATTTCAGTTTCTTATAAGATTTTTAATATCACATCTTAAATGTTACTGTTTAACATTCTTTGTCTTTGGCAACCTCACCAAGTTGAGGAAGAGTAAAAATGGAAATTATGTTATTTCACCCCCTGCCCCCATAACAATAATAAAGATAGAGAATTAACCACACTCAAATTATCGGAAGTTGACTGTACTGATACTGTAAAACGGGGTGAATAGGAATGAATTATTATTTTTTATTACTTAGTGCCAAAAAGTATAGTATATAATAAGAGTATTTATTGGTTCACTCGTTGC
The DNA here is from genome assembly GCF_040183065.1 of Periplaneta americana. Classification (NCBI taxonomy): domain Eukaryota; kingdom Metazoa; phylum Arthropoda; class Insecta; order Blattodea; family Blattidae; genus Periplaneta; species Periplaneta americana. The sequence goes on from NC_091132.1 coordinate 54,878,422, forward strand.
GAATGAAAAAATAAATATTCTTATTAAACTAATTACTCTTTGACATTAAGAAATAAAAAAAATAGTAAAAATTTATTCCTATTTACCTCCTGCATTGCTGTTCACCTCATCTTACGCCAATACTTTTTATACAGCCGTTGTTATTACGCATATTTTTGGACTTGTATTTCTATTTTCGTATCTGATAAAACTTGGACTTAGTAAACTCTTGATTCATTATAATTTTCCTTCCTCTCTTGCCAGTCAGAAATTGCTACATTTTGTGCGAAGAATGTGGGTAAGTTCTTGTATGAAATTTATGTTTCCTTGGAGTAATAATTTTAGAGGACATTGATGAGAAGTATTCGTCACATAGCCATCACATTGTATATTCACAGTTATCGAAAATGTGTACTTTTGAGAGGTAGTTCATATTCATACCATTATAAGGAATTTTTGAGTTTGGGAATTATATGGTTTAATGTTATTTCAAAATTAGTCTTACATCACCTTATATGAGCGCAGTATGACTTTTATAATAATTTTTAATTGTATCAAATTTAATTTCTTTAGGTACTGTACGATAATTTTCCAATAACTTCTTAGGTTTCACCTGATCACAGTTAAAAAAACCAGTAATGGAAATTTATCATTCGAGAACTTTTTTTACAGTACAGGACTTTGGATTTAATATCAAAGTTTTATTTTATTTCACCATCTTGCATTGCTTTAGATTGAAGAATTAAAGGGAGATGTTATTGAAGAATCCTGGCTTGTCATTATGTTCCTTACAAAGTTCTCTAAGCAATGTGTTGGCATTAATTATTTAGAAGTTTGAGGTACAGTGGCGTATCTAGACTTTGCTGGAAAGTGGAAAAGGGTATGCAGTCAGACTTTTGAGGTTCTTTCTCCTATTTCATAAACGTTTGTTTTTATTTTTTAAGAAAAGAAAATTATTAGCAATCTCTGCAGATCTTAAATTTCAATTACCTCTTTGTAGAATTACAGTCCTTTGAAAGAAAGAAGTGAAAAGCCTCTTGCATTTCTCTTGTCTCTTTGATTTCGAACTTTTTATTAAGAGGACATGTTGTCACTGCGCGTCCAAAATCTGCTATATGTTTTTAAAAAGATTTTGCAGGAGATAGAAAAAAGCATTATCACTTTTAATTCCCTTGATACTCAAAGGTACGTTCGATATAATTTCATTATTTATCATGTAATGATTGAAATTATACCGAAAGTAGCTTTGAAAATCTACGGACTTAACATGATGATGCCTTTTTATTTTCTCGTACAAAATCTTTTTAGAAACACAGTGACGATATGCTATTTTAGGTTATTATGAACCTATATTGTTACATTATTAACCTCCATAGGGAAAAAATATACTTTTTTCAGTCTTCATGATTCTAACCAGCAGTACCTGTCCCTATTTCCAAGTTGACACACATGTAGGAAAATAATCAATGTCTCATGTAATTTTATTTTGTTGTAAGTAAGTTGTAAGTTGTACAATGGCAGATTTTCTCACTATTTACTGCTTTGAGTAGAAAACTGAGCTGTGGTATCATTGATCTTATTTTTATTAATATTACTTAGTAACGTAAACTGGATGCTGATATCTCATACTTGACCCCCATAATCGGAGACACAAGAGATGATGATGATGATGATGATGATTACGAGTACGATTACCTAATGTAATTTTGAATTGATAGAAGAGTAAAGACTATAGACACAGTCGAAGTGATAACTTTAGGTCTGTATCTAGAGAAATAAATATGAAAACATAAAAAATGTATCAAACTTGCATTCTGATGCTATTAACAATACTCAGTATCACTAAGTATTGATGGAATCAAAGTACTTAAGTTATCATCAAAACTATGTAGGAATCATTTTAAATCAAATGTTTTTTCAGTGCATGATACTGGAATTAAAATCTCCATTTAAAAAATAATAATAATAACTAGATTCTCTGTTTTTCAGATTAAACTCTATTTCCCAGAAGATTTTTTTTTATGTCTAGATATATGTGTGCCTAATTATATAATGTGAGTGTGAGTACATACATAATACATACCTCAGTACATATGTACGTACATGCATATACACCCCAGTACATATACATATTTACATGCATCCACGCACATACGGATGCGTGTGCAAACACACACATGCGAAGTTATTTTCAATTATTTTCTTTCTTTGAAGTTATCAAATAAAGATTACATATTCCTGAACTTCATTACCTTGGGGTAAGCCTCTGCCATTATCCAGTCTGAATTAAATTGATTCCAGATCTTTTATCAGAAACACGTGCACACGATCGCACACACATACACATTAGGAGATATATAGACGAATCAGCATCATGGAAGTCTTATTTTCACGCCTTAATAAACAGGCAATTACGTAGAGTATATAACATGCTTCCACAAATTATCATTCAAATATTCAGAATATTGTAATTAACTGTCCTATCTGCATGTGACAATGTATTGGCATTTCTTTAAATGATGTTGTACAGTTTATTTTTGTGAGTATTGATTGCAAATGGGGTGATGCGATTGAAAACTTGTCAAGATACGATTAGAGTTACATTGTGGTGATGTCTTAATTTTTATTCGAATATTTGCATTTCATTAGACACATTTTTATTGGAATATCTGATCTTCGTCACTTTGTTTATAAGCATTGTCAGAATTGGAATATATCATCCTCTTTTCTATGCTCAGGAAGATTTTATCTGGAGCTACATATTTTCTTCCAATGATATTTTTGAGTGCAGTGTTTATTGGAAGTAAATGGATGTTTGGACAAGTTCACTATTTGGTTACTACAATTGTATCATTATTATAACAACTGTCTGTATGTTAAAAATTATTGCTCTATTGCATAAACATTAATATTAAACAGAATTGTTCTTTTACGTTTGTTTATGCCATATTTGCACAACTCATATCGTGTGGTTTTAGATGAACTAATGCTATGGTTTACTTCTAAATATTCATTCATTCATTAATTCATAGTGTTCTGTCCAAGGGCAGGTCTTTCACTGCATAAAAGATTTAAATTTGAAAAGAATCCTTGAATAAGCCAGTCCTACTGCGCACCTGTTGCCCTTCTGTAGAGAATGTTCGTTTTCCTGTATGTAAGTGATTGAAGACTGTATAAATAGTTCTTTGAATATAATTGAACTTCGCAAAAGAAAATGATCTGTATCTTGAAGTGTTACCGGTACTCATTTCTTTTCAGGCTATTGTAGAAGTTAATGAACACACATACTTCATGAACATGCTAATATGAATAGAATATTAATATTTAATCTTTTTCGAAGATGAATAGTACTAGTAACATAAAGGGTGTAGAGAAAATATAAAATGCTAAAATTGGCAAAGATGAGAGAGATGTTTTAGTGACTTACATGTTTCTTTTCAGATTATATTTTTGTAGTTTTTAGCTGTGAAAAAATGTAAAAAAGATCTTACAAATTAAAAAATATTTCCCATTTGAACTTTGAGCAGTCTTGTAAACGTTACAAGTTGTCCTGTTGTACAAAAGAAGATACTTTCTAAGGTGCTGAAAAAGGAACTAAATTTGGATTTCCTAAAAATCTTCAATTGGATCGACCTGGTTGGCACAGTTGGTATAACGCTGGCCTTCTATGCCCGAGGTTGCTGGTTCGATCCCGGGCCAGATTGATGGCATTTAAGTGTGCTTAAATGCGACAGGCTCATGTCAGTAGATTTACTGGCATGTAAAAGAACTCTTGTGGGACAAAATTCCGGAATACCGGCGACGCTGATATAACCTCGACAGTTGCGAGCGTCGTTAAGTAAAACATAACATTTTTTTTTTCTTCAATTGGAGAACAAGGTACTTTAGGATGAGTGGTTCTATTTTTCAAAATACTGAAGCAAAAATATGCTAGATTAATTAGACCAAAATAATTTCCTCTTAGATCTCATTGCCTTTATGCAACATTTCAGTTAAATAATAGACTAACAAAAATAAAACTTGATTGCCCACCTACTGAAATTAACTCTTTTTATATGTCGAAGGAATGAAAATATTATGTATTTTTCTTATAATACTGACCTGTTGCCTTTACAGACCAACTCAGACGAGAACAGTAATTGACATTTGCATTAATTTCGTTACAGTAACGTATGGACCAGATGAATAGGGACATTGTAGCATTTGGTGTATATTAAAGGAGAGGTAATTGTTATCCATGATACCTTGAAAATATAAACTTCTTCAAAAGTGTATTCATAATTATTGTAGATGGACTAAAGTTTATGTAACTAATGCTTTGTAATTTTTAAATGTACAATATTTAAAAATATGTTCTACACCTTTTGAAATTATCCTTAATTAAATTGTTGTTTATTGTATTATTATTTTATGTTTCACTTTCATTTTATAAGGAAACTCGTGTATATTTTAATGTTTACTTAAATGGGTTTAATTTGTGCCATTTCTGTTTGTGATGCAAATATAATGTGATTTGAATCAGATATTCGCAAAGTTCACCCAGTACAAAAGATCTGTTATCTTTTTCTAATATTGACTTTCAGTTTTACATAACTTTGTACTGTTAGAAAAATCAGTACTGAGTATGTTAATGAAATTTTAGTTTGCAGCATGTTTTAATGTGAGATTTCATCAGTCGTTGAGCGGCGAAAACAAACGTAAATATTCAATTATAATCATATTACTGATTATGAATAATAATAGCCATATTAAAAATTATCAAAAGATACATAATTTTGTTAATATTTAACTAAACTAGAATTGTATCCTTTATGTTCTTCGTATAGTCAGCTTTATGTGTCTTTACAGATCATAAAATTAAATGAATATGTTAAAATTCGCTTAATGATTTTATTTTGATTGTATGTTTGCTTTTCATCTCATTGTATCTCACTTTTAATAAAATTTTAATAGTTGTTGGAAATATTAAATGTAACAAACGTATAACACATGAAAACTTGATGTTTCATTCTGCATTAAACTAACCATCATTTATACCCTAAGCTTGTAATATGATAAAACTCTGCAATATAAATATAATAAATATAAAACGTTGTATATTAACATTTTAAGACTTTCAGGAGGGGAATTATAATATGAACCACTTGATGTTGTTAGCCCATTCTCTGGCAGTAGAATTATTTCAATATTTAAATTCATTCAGTCACTGTTCTGATACTACTATTCATCTGGAAGAATAAAATACACCTGGTATTTGAATATCTTATAGCACAAACAAAAATTATGATTGGGCACTTAGATTTTGAAAATGTTTGAATATAAAAATAAAATTCTTTGCCAGGAAGTAGAATGAATAGCTTTAATACTACTAATGTTTCACTGTTGTCGTGTAATTTCTTCTCCTGGTTTCCTATCCTTTTGAAAGGGCTTACGTTTATAAAATTCCAGCATACATAATTTATATATTTCATACAAGTTGCAGATAAAATAAATATTAAATCAAATTGTGTAATATGTTATAATGTATTTAAATATATACATATGCAGGCAATTCTTCGTTTTATGAAATAACTGCAATCTTTAATGGTATTCTTAATGCATTTCTATCATCGTGGTTTACTTCTAAATTTTTAATCACAGTACAAATTGTTATGGCTTATCGCATGAATTGAGCTTCCCTTTTTGGAGACTGATGAGTGTAAACCACTTCGTCCTTCAAAATCACTAGGTAGAATGGTACTGCAGTACACGTACGTAATATGCTTCAGTGATCGAAGCAATTAACTGTACTAAGTTGTCATCCTATTTTAAGAAAGATAGAGTGTATGAGAGTGTGTAACATATGCTGAAATTTCAAGTGTTTGAGTGATGACTGATGAGTGATTCTCATACCTGGTATGTGACAAAATAAGGCAGGGAGTTGAATCAGTTTCTTACACACGAATTAACAGTTACGAGACTGAAGGATTAAGATACTAATTCCTCTGCTATCCAGTGTAGTAATATTTTCCATCACTTGATGGGGCCAAAATACTATATTTCTTAACCAGATTTAGTATATATTATTCAGAATAATAATTCAAATAGATAAACACTGCTTTACTTACAATATATATGTGCCAAAATTTAAATTTAAAACTGTAAAATAAATATGAATATTGTAGTAGAATTTCTTATATAACTTGTTAATAGATATATTCCCACTTTTATGTAAACATATATAAATTGAAGCACTATTAATTTTATTCAGATTTTATTCCCAGTTGAGTAAAAATGTATGTATATATATCACATGAGCTCTTCTGAAGAATTGCGACAGAGGTCAGAACTATTTCCTTTGTCTTAGAAGTAAAAGATTGTGTAACCAAATATGGACGTACCGTAATATGTCGTAATTTGTTGAAATGTGACAAATAAACAAGATAGATATTAAATATACCAGTATTAAATTCTTACATTGTGTTTATTACTGTTTTCTTCTTATTTCTAACACATTTCTTCTGAAGAGCTCATATATGACTTGCTATTATGTATATATTATTTGATACAACTCCCTACTTTAAATTATCGTGAATTTTAAGTGTTATGAAAAAGGTGCATTGCGTTTTCAGTAAATTGTAATTACTTTTTTGTTAATAATACCAGTAACTATTAAAGAATGTTTAGAATAAAGTTTTCTGCAGCAAGGGAGAAATTGTTGCTCAAAATGGATTCGTTTATATTGTTAATAATTTCTTGTAAAAATGCGCCTGATATGTAAAGAAAATTTTATAGAAACTTTATTTCCACTATTGATTTAATTAATTTATCTCTTTTATTATAAATCTAAATTGTCAGAAATAAGACTTGTATTGTTTGGCGAATTACATCACTTTGATAAATGGTTAAATGTCAGCTGATTTATTGAATAACTTGTGTTCCTTAAATGATCCCAAACTGAAAGTTCACATATAGATTGGAATTCCTTCATTGCTGATAATGAATAAGTAATTCACAGCATTGCAATTGAAACCTGTGGTAAAGGATGAGGAGGGTCCATGCAAAATAATCAGTGTATGACACACATGGAAGCTGATAGCTTTCATTTGATTACAGTAGAAGCATTTTGCTCCTTTCTTACAGAATAAAATAAATTAATTCGTTACAATAAAGTTAAAAAAAAAATATTTATTTAATCTAAATAACGTACAAAATTAACGAATACATGTGCAAATTCAACTGATGATCATTATGAACATCATACGGAAAAAAAAGAAGAAGAAGTGGAATGTTGTTTTGTGGCAGCACTGTTCAATAGAAGGTTAAGTGTTGTTAAGGAAAGGTGCATTGCATTTTCATTAAATTATAATTACTTCGTTATTTATAATACCAGTAAGTATAAAAGCATTTTAAAGAATAATGTTTCCTGCAGCAAGGGAGGAGTTGTTGCTCAAAATGGATTCTTTCATATTGTTATAATTTAATGCAGAAATGCACCTGATATAAACAACATTTTATTGATACTTTTTTTCTACTATGGATTTAATTAAGTTATCTCTCTTATTATAAACATAAGTCATGAAATCACCACTGACATGCTGCACCATGTTGTAAATAACATGAAGTTTCGTCTACAGACATGTTTGAAAATCGAAGGAGATCATATTAGACATACTTCGTGATTTACCGTATGATGCTGAACTTGTCGGGCAGGGATGGATATCGACATATGAAAAAATTACTCTTAAAATTTCTGTTAGTTTGCCTTTTACTTTCATTATTTTTATACGCTTTAAAGAAGTAAAATACTCATTATATGATTCTGCTTAAATATTACTGTACTTAAACAATTGGCATTTTCGTGAGTGTGATTTTTTAAGCAGGTCTTCTATAGATCCCCAATTTTGCAGCAAATTCCGATAGGTCATGTTGAAGTTGGTTAGAATAGCAAGTATGGCTCGAACAGTTTCTAAACTCATTCTGGATTTTTGGGATGTCCACCTCATGTTCACTGAAGCACTACTTTTAGGAAAAAACAGAGATAGTTCGATGAACTAGCATTTATTTTTTAAACTGCCACAAAGATAACCGAACACCAATAAGGCATGTCTCATGAGCCAACTAAGCCAGGAAATAATGGTGTAGGATGGCCAGTTTCTTTCCCCTTCCATTGCATAAATCACTGTCTAGTAACATGTCAATATTCTTGCAGTTTAAACTTACAATGAAGTAAATAAAAATGTATTTCTCTTGAGAGTGTAAGATGTTTTTGTTAAAAAAAAAATGCGCTGTGACGTATGCAGGAGGGGTTCACCTGAAAGCATGAAGAAACAGTCCACCATTGACATTGCGAGTGCTACATAGAAAGAAAAATACTGTTTGATTCTTTTTACCGACAATGACTAATATTCAGAACAATTATATTTCCACTGAGTTTTAAATTGACTGGTATTTTTCAAAGAAATTATGAAGATATCATTCTCAACACAATAACTATAATTATTACTTCATTTAGGGTTGGCGTCTGGTAATTCACTTTACAACATGGATGTCCAAACGCCTATAGAACCAGGAGATATTGCACGTCAAGCATGCTATGCTAAGGTCAATAACTTTCCATATAAAATAGGAAGAAAGCAGTGGCGACTCGTGATATTTTTTGTTTGTAGGATATGAGACTGACGATTGATGACAAAGACAGAAAATAATAATAATAATAATAATAATAATAATAGAGCATGCGCAATTAATTTCTTGCTACAGTTAAATTCTTCTAAATGATCAAATACAACTTCAGATATTCTTTCGGCAGTCCTGTCATCTGAAAGTCCTGTTAATTCTTATGTTTTATTATAGCTTATTTTATTTATTTTTATGTAATTTTGGTTTTTATTCATTTTATTTTTTATATATATCATTTTAAATGATTTATTATTTCGTTTATTCTTTTCTTTTAAAATGACCAATGAACTGCATTTGCGGAGGCTACAAGGGTACTTGAAAATTCGTATTGTAGTCTCTGGCAGGGTTTCCACACCACCACCCAGAAAGAAGGGTCATAGTATTAGGATATACGGTCATATCCTCAAACGCGGTTTAAGTCAAGTCCTACCCCGCCCTCCACACTCACCCCTGTCCATAACTTCACTGCTAGAAAAAACCGTGTCGGATGGTTCCTCGGAAAGTATTCCTAAGGTTTGAGATGTGCAGTGGCGAAAACTCTCGACAGAAAGTGGAAGTTTGAAGAAAATTATTACATCGAGGCGGATTAAAAATCAAAATCTGTAATTAAAATCTTTTCTATCCTCAGAGGCACGAAATTAAACTGTAGAATCATCATCATATACTTCATGGAGGAATCGCCACTGGAAGAAAGACCTTAAAGAATATGCGCTGCGGGTTGCTTACGCCAGGGGTTACCTCGTGCGAGTTATAATTTTGGACATCTATGCTTTACAGGGACAGAAAATGGATTTTGTTTCGTAACAACTTTCGAGGAGTCTAAACTAGTGATCGGCATTTCTTGACTCGCGAGTCAACCCCTTAGCACACGAACAGGGGTGGAGGGGTGAGAGCCATGATCTCCGTCCCCCCCCCCCTTAACCATCGCTTGTTTATTCAAAGTTATGCGGTGTTCAAGTAAACACGATAGGACCAGATATAAAATCAATAAGAATTTCGCGTATGAAACGAATATCTCGTTGCTCATTTAAAATTCGCTACAAGCAGCTTGACTCCTAATTTTAATAAATTAATTATACATTCATCTTAATGCTTAAATTGTGTATAAAATAACATAAAAATAAATCAAACCATACAAAAATAAAAAAGAAATGAACAAATATATGACAAACTTAATTGAACTTTTCTTTAGTTTGGGTATGTTCACTGTATATCTCTGTGCATGCTAAACTTGCAATAGTGAAGGTGTTCCGCGACTTCTCTTATACCTTCCACCTTCCCCATTGCTGTGTTTTGCAGGCTGTATTTCATATGTCATTTTTGCCGACCACTGGTCTGAACTGATTTTACATTTCATGATATTAAAAGTAATATCTGTCTTTTAAATATGCTGCATGTAAGTTTTGGGAAATTTGCCCCCCCCCCCCATCTCCTATTCTTGGTTGTGCCACTAAAAATGCGGGCCATCGAAATTTGCGCTGTACCTCAAACTTTGCTGCTGTAGGCCGGGACTTATGGCCTGTACTTAAATATGCCACTGGTTATAGCTCCATCTTTCTCTATTTTTAAATAGTGAAATGACTGAAATTTATTTCTATTCTTGAGGAATTTTAAATATTATCCAACATTATTTTCAGTATTATGCAGTAGTAGTCATATAGGGTGCTATTCATAGACATTTCGCTAGCCCGCGCTACGAGCGTGCTAAACAGGATTCATATCATATCGCTAACACTGGTTTATGAATACGAAAAATGTTAGTTCACTGATCATCCACCGAAAGCCCGCGCTAAGAATGTCTATGAATAGGGCCCTTAATGTCTATATCTATTATTATTTTCATTCCCAGAGCACAGTGTGTCTGCCTCTGATTGAGGTTCTGGCTGATATGTACAGTAGTGACAAAAAAACCGGACCGACCCTTGTAGCTGATTTCAGAGCCTTGTTCACTCCAGAGCACGATAGACTGGTAACTAAGACTTTCGTGGTTCGAATCCTGCCTGGGAAGGAAACTTTTTTTTGTTTCTTATTCAAATTTATTCCCAATACTTTTCGATTGCAGCGATATTTTACTACTTAATTAACTTATTATTCCCAGAACATTAATTTTACCAGCTATCGAAAAGTACAATACTGTGGACAGAGAATCACTGTGCTTCCATTGTTTCGACTGTCGTTTTGTCTTTGGTATGTAGTAGTGGATCCAGGTTTCATCAGTTGTCACAAACCGCCTAAAAAAAAAAAGTCGGGCGTATTTTTCTCGAATCGAGCGAGACAATCCCGCTAAATTTTACATCGGACGTGCTTTCGTTTCGGTGTTAATAAACGCGGAACCCACCTTGCGAAGACCTTGGACATTCCAAGACATTAAGATATGGCGCAGCCATTCAGTCGAGATACGCATAACCTCGCTAATTTCCCGCACTTTAGGTCGACGGTCATTCAACACCATATCATGGATTTTTTTCTGCGATTTCTGTTACTGTTACTGGACGTTCACTACGGAGTTTGTCTTCCACACACACTCTCGATCTGTTTAAATAGTGCCGCCCATTTTTTCACAATCGAAAATGCTGGAGCGGATTCCCCCAGGGTAACATCCATGTCTGTTGGACTCATTCCCCTTTTCACGAAATATTTAATGACAGCAGTGGCGGCTGATTGACTGAGGCAAGTGAGGCCGGGCCTCAGTCACTTGCTTAACTGAAATCAAATTTTGTTTTTATGTAATGTATTAGTTATTTCAATGAAGCATATATCGCTGTATGGAAGCATTTGAAAACTTTGTGATGTAGATAGACCTGTTTTGCAGTAAAATTTGTTCCTGAGGCCAGGATCGCTCGTGCCGGGTCTGGCTTGTGATGTATATAGACCTGTTTTGCAGTAAAATTTGTTCCTGAGGCCAGGATCGCTCGTGCCGGGTCTGCTTTTGCATTTTCATGTGTCTTCGCGGGCTTTTGAGGTTGCGCTTAAAACATAACTGAGGCACAATTCGTCTGGCCTGGTCAGGTTTCACTCCTCCCAACCATGGGCTGGCCTCAAGGGTGGAGTGGGGTGGGAATAGGGTGACTTGTCTTCCTAAATAGGCCATAAATAACAAACATTCCAGCTCTTTGGCAGGCAGAGACCCACACTATTCTCTCCTTTTATATGTTTATGACTTAAGCGAGGGTGTTGTACTATTGTATTTCGTGTAGTGAATCTGGGCCAATGTTGTTATGTATTTCGGGTAAATATAAACAGAAACAAATGCCAGAAATAATTCTGGTGTAGTTAATTCATTGTTAGAGTGTCCTTTTTCGAGAAGAAATAATATTGAAAGAAAGGAAGTTTTAAATAAAGAGAGAGCCGACCGACATGTATACCTATGACATCGCTGACAATTTTTCTGACAGATAATCTTAAAACGCGAGTTTCTATTGCATCCTGGTATGGGCAACATAAATGGTTAAGTGGTAATGTGGTGCAAAATAAACTTCTCTGTTGGCCTTATTTGTTGCTGTCAAAGGAAAAAAAAAAAATAAAAATAAAAAGAAAAGAAAGAAAGGGAAATTTCAACACATAATATGGGTTGCTTCATCACACTGAAACAATCACTGAAACTCGCAGCATAACAGCTTATTTGGTGAGTGAAATTATTATTTTTCATTATTAGTAATAATAATAATAATACAGTAATAATGATATTAATAATATAATAACAATAATAATTAATATCATAAATAAACATTTTCTATCGGAGGCACTTAAACTAGTTGCATCTGGCTTCACCGAGGATTTCGATCACCGGCCGCTACTGAATGACAGGCAAAGCTCGATATTTTCCATTTTTGCCAATCTGTTCGGCGCATTAACTTCAAAGTTAAAGTACACAAAATACAGTCAACAGAAATCAATTTTTTGTGCTTGAACTAATGTAACTTGGCCGCTAACAATGGCGACACGTATTCATTGCTATCTATGTCAGGGCACGGACTTTTCAAACGCATCTCATACAAATGTATTTTAAGATCGGTCGTGTTAATGCATTACATATCTTCATTTGCTGATAAAAATCTTAGGTATGTCAGCATGTGATCTCTCTGTGACGCTGAGTGATTATCTATAGAATTATCTTCGTTCATGATAGCGAGCCACGTGACGAATATATTGATTAGGCCTATAAGTATACGTTAGTTACGATTTCACATCAGATATCACATTGCACAGTGGTTGATTAGTCTATGCACATCATTGCCTCCATTTTCAAGTTTGGATTCTTGTGTCATTTCTTTCCCGAACATTAGCGAGATACTTTACATGTGCTGTCATTATTTTATAAAAACCTTATAATAGACTTCGGAAGTCCTGCGAAGGGACAATGAAATTTAGCAGCAGAAAACAGAAATATCTGACTTAAATTCGAAAAGACCTAATTTCATGTTTTTCTATTGTTAATAAAAATAAACATAGTAACAACGTGCAGATCGTGAAAGTTTTTTTGGTAGGCCTATATCTCACTAGCCAGGATGAGATTTGTAGGAGTATGAAGGGAATTTATTGAGAGAAATTTAAATTAAAAAAAAAAATCCCTCAGCTTATGCATTCTCTGCCTCATCTCGTATCAGTTTCTATATAATACCCGATACATGAGCGAAGTTTCGTCTCTAGTTGCATTACGAAAGGACAGAGAACCTTTCAATTTGCAGATTTAGAACTCGCAGCGTCTCTTCCGACGGTCGTCAGTTTCCTTAATCATCGAACAGCAAACGAACGAGTCTTCTCGACTCCACCTGTATTCGAAATGACAAAAGTTCCCTTCAATGTGCAGGCTTAGACCTACACCACAGTCTAATATATACAGTCACGAAGCTTGAGTTCTGAGGGTACTAGGAACAATAGACTGTGCCGGTACTATTTCACATTGTTTGTAATGAGGCGATATTAGCGATCTTAGTGGTTGGCAACTATCTATGGATGCATATTTACTACGTATTAAGCTTCGTGACTGTACATATTAGACTGTGCTTACACCTTCCGCCATTTCTTCTTCGTCCTGTGATCAGTTTGATCGCATCCCCCCCCCCTCGCGTATGTGGTACCTAAGAGGTTACGTCCATTTTCGGCTTTTCCCCTTCAAAATTTTCTAGAGCTCCTTCAGTGGAGCAGCGTAATCCGGAGTGAGACAAGTGGCCAACAGGCTTGGAGCTCACATATTCTGTTTCTTTCAGCCCCGAACCCTTTGCGAGAACGCGTTTTGCGTACCTTTTAAATTTCTCCTCTCATTTCTCTATACTATTATAATCTGTCAGCTACTTCTGACGAGGAGCAGATAATCTTGACGAAGAAAGAGGGGATAAGGCATGTCTTCCCAGCTTGTATTTCTGTTCCCTGCTTAATTAGAAATTTCGGTAATCCGAACGAACCCCGGTCCCAATTAGTTCGGACTAGCAGGGCTCTACTATAGCTAAGTACTATTCGATCCTCTTTAAGTGTCCCATACACGTAGAACGTAGGCCTGAGTCTGTGCCAAAGAGTTTGTAATATATAACTAGAGACACCAACGGCGCTAGTTTCGCGTACAAAATTGAACCATTTGAACCGCTGTTCGGCCGCCATTAAATGGATTTGATGCTTCGCCAGGAGTCCAAGCAGTTCATGTTTATTGAGGAGTACGAATAAATATAAGTACATTTAAAGGGAAATAATAAGAAAATGGTGAAATACTGCGCCGAAAATAATTGTTCGAACATAGCTACTATTGTAGGATGCCCAGGAAAGCATGCATATCTTAATATTTGGAAGAATGTTCCAAATGTAGTTCCTCCTTTGAATGTGTTTACAGAATGTCGGAATATTTCTTGGATAAAGTTTTTCCAGAAACAAATTAATCAGGTTTATAAGGTTGATTTCAACAATGTATGTAAGGGTTAGGTGCCATCACATTACAGTGGATTATAATAGGAGAGTGCATAAGAAAATTCTCAGCCTATATCTGTCTAAAACTGTTTTTGTTTCACAATAAATGAATTAATCATGTAATTTTCGTTTTGTACAGTATGTCCTTCTAGTTTTTGGTTGTATTAAATGCAAAGAAATTAGTGAAAATATAACTGATGGCCTAGCTAGGCCTATTATTACCACTACTACTAGGTCTATTATTACCACTACTACTAACTAGGTCTCACTACTACTAGGCCTACTAATACCACCAAAACTAGGCCTACTATTACCACTACTATTAGGCCTATAATTACCACTAGTACTAGGCCTACTACTACCACAAAAACTAGGCCTACTACTACCACTAATACTAGGCCTACTATTACGACTACTACTAGGCCTATTATTACCACTACTACTGGGCCTATTATTACCACTACTACTAGGTCTATTATTAGCATTACTACTAGGCCTACTCTTACCACAAAAGCTAGGCCTACTACTACCACCACTAATATTAGGTCCACCATTACCATTACTACTACGCCTATTATTACCACTACTACTAGGTCTACTATTGCCACTACTACTAGGCCTACTATTGCCATCACTAGTAGGCCTACTATTGCCACTACTAGTAGGCCTACTATTGCCACAAAAACTAGACCCACTACTACTACACCTACTATTACCACTACTACTACGCCTATTACTACTACTACTAGACCTATTATTACCACTACTACTAGGCCTATTATTACCACTACTACTAGGCCTACTATTACCACTACTAGGCCTACTAATACTACCAAAACTAGGCCTCCTATAACCATTACTACTACTACTAGGCCTATTATCACCACTACTACTAGGCCTATTATTACCACTACTACTAGGCCTATTATTACCACTACTACTAGGTCTATTATTACCACTACTACTAGGCCTACTATTACTGCTGCTCCTAGGCCTACTATTACCGCTACTAATTCTATTAAAATGTCTGTACTGACCTCTAACTTGGTGGTCACCAACTACACAATGAATAGATTGTTTTGTGATAAAATTTATTCTCATTATATTTTAAATCAGTTTTCAGAATTTTTATGATCTCATATTTCACCACTAAATATTTTCTAAGCCCCCATATACCTACCTCTTCCTTTGCATGAAAGGACTGAAATATAGATCATTTTAAATATTATAATAAATATCCATTGTTATGTCCTTAAAACAATACTAGTAATACTGAAAATTAATGTTGACATTGCCATTATTCAATATTTCACATACTTATCCCGAGTGTATATGGGTGATTTAATTTATTTTTTAGAATATCGCCAAAGATGAATCATTATAATACTTTAATAAATATAGCGCTCCTCTGCCATTCATGTTTATTTCATCACGACTCATCCTTTGTAAAAGATGTTTAAAACAGTGTATCACCAGGCTACATCAATGTATTGTGATACTGATCTCGAATTTCGCGCCTCAAACACTCCCTTTAAAGGCGAATGCTAGCCGATTCAATTTGTGACATTTTTCTTGCCTGCCACTCACGGGTATGTGTCTCTGGTAAGTATTACAAACTCTTTGGTCTGTGCAAACCCAAATCCACAGCAAGTCTCCTCGTGTATCCGGGCGAAAAGTATCAAGTTTTTACGCCTTGAGACGAACTTCCAGACTTCTAGAACTACTTGAAATTTTCTTACTGTAGTGCTTTCCAAATTAGGCGGCAGAAAAAGTGAACATAGAAACAAACGATACTGCAAGCATC
This sequence comes from Periplaneta americana, assembly GCF_040183065.1. NCBI lineage: Eukaryota > Metazoa > Arthropoda > Insecta > Blattodea > Blattidae > Periplaneta > Periplaneta americana. Next base: position 54,894,764 of record NC_091132.1, read on the forward strand.
TAGTCGAGATTTCATTGTTACATTTTGTAGTTCTCTGTAGCGAAATGGCAGCAAGCCACGAAAGTTAAGATTCACGGAACTATTATATCATGCATTTTTCTTAGGACGTATAGAAATGTATAAATATTTTCCATGCTTATGGACAAATAAAAAAGTTATCATTACAAAGCGAAATTATAAATATACTATTTGAAAATAGCGTTAAGTAATCGCGAACAAATGAACGCAGAACCATGGAGGAATTGTATTGTTCGACTGATCGCATTTCTCCATGGGAAATAATTGACAACGATTTCTTACATCTCCATGGTGAACTACAAGTCTAGGATATTATCACAGTCTACCACAGTCTACTATATACAGTCACGAAGCTTGAGTTTTGAGGGTGCTAGAAACAATAGACTGTGACGGTACTATTTTGCATTGCCTGTAATGAGGCGTTATTAGCGATCCTAGTGGTGAGCAACTATCAAATGTTTGCATATTTACTACGTATTGAGCTTCGCGACTGTATATACTACAGTAGACTGTGAGTCTACTATATACAGTCACGAAGCTTGGGGTGATTTTTTGCATTTCTCGCAATAGTTGCTAGCCGCTTGGAGCGCTGTGTGTACTAGGAACAATAGACTGTGTCACTGCCATCGTGATCTAATACAGGCCGTAAGGCAGACCATGTGACTCGCTTAACCCGATCACGAAGGGCGGCGTTTCAACCATATAAATTAATTGGAATGCATAAAAAGTAACATATATTTCTCTAAAATGTAGTGTAATTGCATTAATAAAATTTAAAACTATGATTAGGAGATACTTCAGACACAATTCCTTCCGAGTTAAGGTGTAATATTATTTTTGGTGTGAAAATTACGTTGTTCGTATGTGTAATAGACCTACCTGCCTTTATTTCAATTAAATATTGCGAAATTATTGTACATTCATTTATGCACGATTCAATAATTTTCAGTTGCACCGCACGAATATTTAGATATGTTGAAATTATAGGTTATGTTTACTGTCCCAGTTGCCCCTTTATGTCTGCCCTGCCATTCATATGGAAATATTATAGGTTATGCTTACTATATCTTATATTCCTAAATTCGCAATTATACATTATAATTAAGCATAATGTCATGTATGATACTCCGTACATTCAATTTGTTTGTATTTTAATACTACAATTGAGTACTGAATTATTGTATTTATCTACTACTAAGGGACGAAGTAACAATCGTACGTACACTAATTTCATAAGAGTGGTATGATAAATTTTGTCTTTATCAAGGAAGATAGATGTGCTATATTAAAATCACAATATAAATTCTTTTTTATTAAACCTTAAAATAGCTTCCATTCTAAACTTAAAATGTTGATGCGAAAAGATTATGTTAACATGTAAAATTCTCTTCACATTAAAATAACACAGTTTTGTAATTATTTCTGCAACATATTATGCAACAAGAAGTAAAGGGAACTTATGGACACATTACACTAAATAAAACTTAGCTATGATACGCAATAAAGTTATAATATAATAGTTCACTGAGCTCCATACACGAAATAGAAAACCCGAACACATATTACGGCCTGGTCTAGATCGAAAAGGCATTGACTATTGACTGTGCCGTATTTCGCATTGTTGTGAAAAGTTGTGTAAACTGTGAAATGTTCGTTATCGGTTGTAATAACTGTAAATGGCTAAAATACAATAATTTGAATAATAATATGGGACAAGGAGACGTTTGTTGCACCATAAATTCTAAGAAAAAAGAGGTCAGAGTTATCCTTCCGAAAGATCCAGGAAGGTGAGTTTATAAAATATAATATATACTTTATGAAAATAATATATAAACCTTATGTATTTCGTATTTCAATGGTGGAAGGAAGGCGTTAATTTTTCAGAAGAACACGATATCAAAAGTACAATACATTTTAATCGTCTGCTAGGGAAAGTCTCTGTGATGAGGCGATAATAGCGATCCTGGTGGCTAGCAACTATCTATGGATGCATATTTCAACTGTCTGTTTGCATATTTAGTAAGTATTGAGCTTCGCAACTGTATATACTAAACTGTGATATTATTGCGATGTACCGAAGTACATAATGATATTTCCGTGCAGGAATTCTGCGTTATCATATGATGAATCGGTGGAGGGGAGAAAAATTCTCTCCAATACCGGGATTCGAACCCGGGTTTTCAGCTCTACGTGCTGACGCTCTATCTACTAAGCTACACCGGATTCCAATTCCGATGCCGGATTGAATCCTCTCAGTTTAAGCTCCATCTCTTAGTTTTCCCTTTAGTGGCCAATCTTTATGCACTGTGTCACATGTGTGACAGTGGCAAAATGTCCAAAATACTAATGTGCAGAGGTGCACTCACTACGAGTGACTAAGTGGCCGGGATCTGACGGAATGAGCGCAGTCTTAAATCAGTAAGTGATTATATACGCATATCATATTATTGCTATGTATCGAAATACATATATTTCCGTGCAGGAATTCTGCGTTATTATATTATGATGAAGAATTGGTGGAGCAGAGAGGGTTGCATGAGGGTTGGCTACTAAGAGGTGGAGCTTAAACTGAGAGGATTCAATTCGGCATCGGAATTGAATTCTGGTGTGGTTTAGTAGATAGAACATCAGCACGTAGAGCTAAAAACTCGTGTTCGAATCCCAGTGGCAGAGAAAATTTTTCTCCGCTCCACCGATTCTTCATCATACAAGTCCAGGAGGTAAGTCTGAGCATGTATGGGGAATTCAATTCAGACCAGACAACCTCCCGGAGAGATGTCTTTCTTACAGTTAACAGTTTTGAACTGAACCATGTGTTCTTTTCCTTCCCACACGTTTGTATTATCAGATTTTATAATAGAGCTTTTTTCTGGACTCCTGACTTGCAAAGTTTTTAATTAAAAATTGCGACAAATGCTTTGTAATTTTGCCCACAGGACATGTCCGTTATGAAGTAGCACTTCTGAGAAAATTCCAACTCTCGGATTTCAAAGGCCTAGGAGAGAAGTTTGGGAAACTTTATGTATAAATTGGAATTTCGGAAAATACTCAGGTGTGCGATGCATTTAATAATTTATTACTTTGATATTACGAATACACTTACTAAAATATCTTTGCAATAAAAAAAATATATATATCAGTACGTGCTAGTGTTTTCTTATAACACAAACGAATTTGTTTAAAACTTATAACTTAACAAAATATACATGCTACACAATTTTTAATTTTGTGGAAATATAATTCATTGCAACAGTAACTTGAATCATTAAAACATAAATTGCAATTATTATTTTCTAAAACTTGTTTACAAAACCATATAAATAGTCTAATCCTTATCAGTCTTTTCTCTTGAGAATTTCATGTAATGGAATTGCGATCAGTGGCGTCAGATTTAATCTGGCTTGTAAATAAATGGCTTTTGTTCCTTCTGATATGGTTTATCTCCAGTACCATCAGCGGGCTGAAGTTGATCTGAGCCTATATTTTCGATATTCTTAACTACTTCTTTCCATGTTGTCTTGCCAGGACTTCTACAAGAAGGTACCAGTTCTTCTGAAGAGGACGGAGAAGCGATTAGTAATTTCTTGTGCCTGGAACATTAAAAACAAACAATATTGAAATTACTACATCGATTATTATAGGTATTTATTTTTTCTTCTTGGCTTTTTAAATACTTAAAATACATCAAATCTGCACTTGAATTTAGGCTGAACTTTACAGAAGATTATTATGGAAACTGATGAGACAATCACTATAAAATTAATATCAATGTCAAAAATTACATGTAATATCAAATGATGTACTCTTAGAACTAAATGCAAATATCAAGAACCAGCAGCAATGGTCTATTGCGAGAATAATAATAATATTTTTAAGTTTGTTATTTAACGACGCTGTATCAACTACGAGTTATTTAGCGTCGATGAGATTGGTGACAGAGAAATGGTATTTGGCGAGATGAGGCCAAGAATTCGCTATAGATTACCTGGAATTCACTTTACGGTTGGGGAAAACCTCGGAAAAAATTCAACCAGGTAATCACCCCAAGCAGGGATCGAACCCGCGCCTGAGCGCAACTTCAGACCAGCAGGCGAGCGCCTTAACCGACTGAGCCACGCCGGTGGCAGAATAATAATAATAATAATAATAATAATAATAATAATAATAATACTAATAATAATAATAATGCTAGAATTTTATTATTAAATAAATTCTCTAAACACGGACAAAGAAGACAAAGTATAAAAGGTAAAGGTATCCCCTAACATGCCATGAAGGCACTTGGGGTGCATGGAGGTAGAGCCCCATGCTTTCCATGACCTCGGCACTAGAATGAGGTGGTGTGGTCGGCACCACGCTCTGGCCGCCTTTTACCCCCGGGAAAGACCCGGTACTCAATTTTATAGGAGGCTGAGTGAACCTCGGGGCCGTTCTGAAAGTTTGGCAACGAGAAAAAATCCTGTCACCACCTGGGGTCGAACCCCGGACCTTCCAGTCCGTAGCCAGCTGCTCTACCAACTGAGCTACCCGGCCGCCCTAGAAGACAAAGTATATCATTTGCAAAAGAAAAGTTGAATAGTAAATACTATAGGCCTACGAGTAGTTTTGTTATGAATAGCAAAACCAATGAAAGAGAGAAGAAAAAAATACAATGCAGCGTCTTATCTCAGGTGATTTCATAACAGTGCAATCGAAAACATACGAAATGCAAACACCAGACCTGGCAAGAACATTTTGGGCATCAGGAACAAATTTTATACACTATATGGTTCATTCAAGTAAATACTGTAATATGCTATATAAAACAAAATTTGAGTTCAAGTAAGCCAAGTGACTAAGGCCGGGCCTCACTGGCCTCAGCCAATCTGCCGCCACTAAGATTTAGAAAAGCAGCGACCAGGGCCGCAGAAGTTGGAAGGCGTAGAAGAAAAACAGAAGAAAGTAGACCTACATGTTTGAAGTGAATGCATCATACTAGTTATTTAAATCTAAACTTCTCAAGTTTTACCTCCTATGCCCATTTCTTGGACATTTTTCACATTCTGGAGAAGACTCTGAGAGTGAAGTGTAACTGACACTTCCACTGCTGCTTTCCGTGATTGAGGAGGAGTTAGAAGTGGTTTGATCAGTTCCAGTATAGTAAGAGTCTTCATCGCTGGAGCTGGCGCTGCCAGTAGTATCCGAGCTGTCACTCTCTGAATCAGTATCACTACTATCATCCTCAGAAGAAACTGAAAAGTAAACAATTTTTATTAGCAGTCATCACCTTCAATATCAGAGCACTCAGACACAAAGTACTTTGAATAAACTACAAGATGAGGATGAGCTGAAAGTAAATGTTCAAATAATAACCAATCACTTTAATAACTCGTGTATCCAGTAGGGCTACTTAAAAATCTGGACTGTCAGAGCCGATTAATGAGAAATTTTAATGATGTTGCCGAACAGTGTTACAAAATGAAATGATGTTGAAATGTGTATAAATGTCATTACAAATGTTTCTGGCTATTGCAACATGGATGACAATGTACAGATGAGGATGGCATTTGAGCTGTGCGAGCGGGAAAGAATGAGCTATCAGAAAGAGAGTTTTGTTTCAAGATGGTTATAAAAAAAGAGCATTCCAAGTTAAGAAAAAAGCATTGGTTTTATGGGCCTTGTAGAAGCTATGTGGTAGATAGGCGTTTCTATGGAAACTGGTCATTTCATGGAACAGCCCCATATGCTCAATGCTTTTTTTTAACGTAAAATCCACTATAATATTATACGAATCTACCGACACGAAGTTCATCTCACAAGCAAACATTCTGATGGTGACAGATAAAAAGTTATTTTTTTTTTCCACCATGTTAATAATGTCAAAAGAAATGCTCATACAAATTTTGGCCACTCGGCCGAAATTACGAGACCGTCCAGAAAGTGATTTTCCCTAGGGCCGCATATAGAAAAAAAGCATAATTGCATGGAAAGATTTATTGAAACAGATACAGCAATTTCACTCTTTAACATATCCCCCCCACTCGTATTGAGACAATTTTGTCATACGATGGGATCAATTTTTGTATCCTTGTGTCGTAGAAGTCAGCCGCCTGGGGTCGGAACCAGCGTTTGACAGTCGTATGAATTTCTCTGTCGATCCCATGATATGACAATTGTCTCAGTTCCGGTGGGGAATATATTGAAAAATAGCTCAACAATTGCTGTGTCTGTTCCAATAAATTTTTCCAATCAAATTATGTTTTCTTTCTGTTAATGGCTCCTAGTGAACTCATTTTTACGACCCTCGTAATTGCAGTCGAGTGGCTAAAATTTGTATAAGCACTTCTTTTGTGTATTATTAACATGGTGAAAGAAAAAAAAACTTTTTTATTTACCCCCTTCATAATGTTTGCTTGTCAGACTAAAGCCTATCTTCCCACTTCATACCCATTGGTGATATAGTCACGGCATGCCTCCTTTACTTCATGTTCAGTGAATTTGTTTAATGAAGCAATTTACTATTGCAAAGTCACTCAAAGAAATGAAAAAAGAAGCTCATTTGAGATGGATAGAAAAGTTGCAGTATCGAAAAATCGAAGGAGAATTGGGAGGAAAATTTAAAAGGTACGCAAAACGCGTCCTTACAAGGGATAGGGGGCTGTACAAAACTAAATATGTGAGCTCCAAGCCTGTTGGCCACTAGTCTCACTCCGGGTTACGCTGCTCCTCTGAAGGAGCTCTAGAAAATTTTGAAGGGGAAGCCGAAATTGGACGTAACCTCTTAGGTGTCACATACGCGAGGGGGACTGAGATTTGATCAAGTGATCACGGAACGGGGCGAGGAGGAATTGGCTGGTGTTTGCCGTTAGGATGGCAAGACGCCGTCATCTGTTGTTCGATGACAAAGCATGTGAAGGCCGTCGGAAGAAGCGCCGTGAAATCTAATTCTGCAATTTGAGAGGTCCCTGTCCTTTCAATTTGCGACTAATTGAATGACCTCGTATATTTAAGAGACTATTTATAGTATCTGAACTAGGGCATACATCGTTTATAATAAGGGGGGAATATATATGGGGAAGGGCATATAGGTCCGTGGCCCATTTCTTATAGGGCTCATCCCGACATTTGTCTTACGCCTGAGGAAAACCACGGAATACCTTAGGCGAGATGAGTTGTCTCATGTATAAGAGACTAGCCAATTTGGCTATTATGTAGGAGGTGATTGTTGTCATGAGCCTTGTTGAATCGTCTCAATTTTGAGACAAGCCATTTGGCTATATGATGGCTCAATTACGAAGAGGGGGAGAGATGTAATTAGTTAATTAATTTAAAGTAATTAGGGAGATTAATGGGGATATGAGTGCAGGTCCGTGGCCCATTTCTTTTAGGGCTCATCCCGACATTTGTCTTAGCGCCTTAGGAAAACCACGGAAAAACCTTAGGCAGGATGAGTTGTCTCAATATCAGAGACTAGCCAGTTGGCTCTTAGGTTGAATGACTTTATGAATCGATGGATATATACTAGCCAATTGGCTCTATGATGGTTCCATCGATCAACAAAAGTAGATATTGTTAGGGAGGGAAGTTGCAGTATTTCTCCTTTCAACAATTATTGTCATATAGGAATATTGCTGAAGTTAACTCTCTTGTAGGAAAAGTTTTTACGAGATGCAGAAGTTAAATTTCACGCGTGATACAGAGTTTCCTTCTTTCGGTAGAATTTGTTTTTCCCCCCATTTTTATTTCATGTCTCTTTCAAGATATAGTCTTGCATGATGCTGACACGTGACTTATGTTAGTTCATAACGCATGGAAATGAGAAATGCCAAAATGTTAAACAATATATGGAAAGTATTTCGGATTTTTTAATGCAGTGGTAAGGCCCTTAACGTTTTTCGCTCCATCTCTAAGAGCGTGATTCATAATCATGATTATGGATAAATTGTTGGGATGTCACAGGGGAACCGGCATATCTGGAGAAAACCCCTATGTTGTTTCGACCTCGAGCTTGCCCAGCAAGTTATAAATTCAGGGTTGATCCACCGGAATTTGAGACGGCTCCCTGGTTTATGTAGTAGGGGAGAGTTGGGTAGTATCGGACCTCGGTTATTATCGGACAGTGAGTTTCTTTCACCTACCACACGATAGAACCTGGTTGACATGGTTACGTTTCTGTGATGTCGCATACAGAAACGTAACCATGTCATTCAGATACTACCATATCGTGGTAAATGAAAGAAACACACAGTCCGATATTACCCGATGTCCGATACTACCCAACTCTCCACTACTTCTGGAGTGGGGGACATTCCCTACTTCGGAAATTTGAAAGATGGTGTTAACTTTACCAGTGACGTTTTCCTTTACTTCTAAACATTTGCTAGAATCATTTCCACTGCTGGTTGTAGGGGAAGAGCTGGCTTCACTGTCAGAGGACGAACTTGCAGTGTCACTCTCAGTGGAAGAAGAAGAGTCATGTTCTGTAGGTTTCGGCTTTTCCATCTTCATTCTTCTCTCTCAGATGAACAATATATTTCTGAAAATAAGACAACACCTATAATAAGCAGCTGTCTTAACTATACAGGGTGGAAGTGAAAGAACCTTTGAGATTGAAAGGGACGATAGGGTACACTTAAAGGAATAGAAAGCCTATATTATGTTTCGTGATTAAATGCACGGTTAATTAGAAAATTAAGTTGGAAGTTTCAGAAGTCCGACAAAATCGCCGCTAACACTCTTCCCATGATACAGATGTAAGAGGTCAACGAACTCTGTGTGTGTCGTTAGACGAGCTGTTCTCTGGCGCCGTGTTGCAACCAACTCTAGTCGTGCACTGGCTTAAAATTGGAGATATTTAAAATTAAATTTACACGAAAACCGTCCACATTATTGAAATACGCCAAAGAGATAAATTATTATTTTATTAATTTTCCTATCGATATGGACAAAAATCACGATCCTACTGACAATAGTTACCGAATAGAAGGTGTTAAACATTTGTGAGAAAATAATTTTTTCTGAAAAAAAAAACTATCAACTTTCCACCATTATGATATTATAGTCTTTTGTTACATACAAAATGAGCTATTCGCTCTGAAAATCTGCGGAATTTGTGGATGATTATATCTATAGGTCCAAATAGTCTCCCAAACTGCACAGTAACCATCAAGTTTTAAGATTGTAAGCGGACTTAAATATTTATCTTTCCAATTTTCTCCAAATATAAAACTCAGTAATGTGCGTTCTCTAACTACTCAATATCCTCTGAATGCATTAGGCCTATCTTTACCACAGATATGCGCAGAAGCAAATATGCCAGATATCTTCCTACATGGGACAACAGAGTAAACCAGTTATTGTCATTTAAGTTTTAGCTTATACTGTAAAACTGGTTATTTGTAACTATCAGTGGCGTAGCATGAAATTTTGAGCAGGGGAAGCTAACTTAAGTTGTCTTTCATGTATGAGGAAACGTATTGCAAAAATATAGTCTTAAAATAACTAGTAGTCGATGTCAAGTTAGCAGTTCGAAGATCGGTTGGAACCTCATAAGTAACACCAATAAGGCATCGCCTCAAATGGTACGGTAGTAAAATGTGATTTCATGGTTTACACATACATCTAATAAATACACATATACAGTACGTATAATTTAACATTAGCTCACTCCCTGTCATATTTAGAGAAATCACAATATTAACGGTCAATAAATACAGTGTTAGTAAAATTACGTCAATCAACGTTAAAATCTTTATCAGAAGATTATTTTTGACTATATAAATTAGTGCCAGGAACCGTTATTTCACTCATTATTTATTAATATCAGCCACAGTGCACACTAACACTTCAACTGAACACAACTCACGAAAGGGATAGCTCGGAAGCTAAATTCTTTCCAATGCCAAAGCTAGCTTCTTGCGAGCCTTGCGAGCAGGGTAGTTTAGTTAGAAAGGAATGGAAAATCTGCGGGGTGGGTTATACAGAAGAATGCGTGAAAGGAACGAGTCTGTGGAGGGGATTGGAAGCTGGTGTATGCAGGCTTCATGTTTGCTGCTGCATCACAAATCATCCTGAGCTACCGCATCACAATATTTGAGGTGTAGGCCTACATATAAATTGTATTAAAATTAATAAATAATTTTGTTCATATACTGCAGGTTTATTATGGATTTATTAACTGGGGGAGCTGAGCTTTTTAGCTTACGTTGACGCTACGCCACTGGTAACTATATACAGAATGTTTTCATTTACGTGAGAAGTAATTTGAGTAACAGTGCACTTCAGAATTCACAAAACGCCCATACGAACATACGTCCTGTATGGTCGCTCGTTTTTGAGTTTGAGTTGCAGGTCTTTCAAGGTTCTACTGAAATTGTTAATACACCCCTGTTCGTGAAAACAAGGCACCGTATTCCTTAAAAAAAATATCAATAAAATATAAAAAAATTCAACTTCGAAAATTAACAGCGCGAAAGTGTATAATTATAGGTATGCAAGAGCAATATACTTATTCGTGAATAACAGATTCAAAACAAGCGTAAATTGTCGTAATAAAACTGGGGAAAAAGAAAATAATTTATATTCATAAGTATTAATTTACAAGTGTTTACTATAAATTCGGCCCTGTGTCTTTAATAAAAAAAACTCTAATAATACCTTAAATGTTACCTACTTTTCTTTTACTTTATCTAGACACTTCCGTATGCACTCCAACGACACAAAAAATAATAAAATAACCTATCGGACAAAAATGGCAAACTATGTAAAAAGAATTGCATAGGCTACTTTATTTTGTTATATCATAAAACGAATTACTATATTAAAGGACATCGTTTAAAAGCTACTAGAAAAATAACGAATTTCATCAACATCTACCTTCTAATTATAATCCATAGAGATTTATATATATATATATATATATATATATATATATATATATATATATATTACATATATACAGTGTTATTCGTGTTTCACATGGACGCGAAGCACAATATATGCGTTGCAGTTAATACAAATTTAGCATTAGGCTACTCGCTGTTTCGTGACCAGAACATAGTACGAAATGGAAATATAAAAATTGAAAATGTATCCTTTGAAAAGGTGGAGAAATTCAGATATCTTGGAGCAACAGTAACAAATATAAATGATACTCGAGAGGGAATTAAACACAAAATAAATATGGGAAATGCCCGTTATTATTCGGTTGAGAAGCTTTTGTCATCCAGTCTGCTCTCAAAAAAAACAAAGTTAGAATTTATAAAACAGTTACATTACTGGTTGTTTTGTATGGTTGTGAAACATGGAACCTCATTTTGAGAGAGGAACAGAGGTTAAGGGTGTTTGAGAATAAGGTGCTTAGGAAAATATTTGGAGCTATGAGGGATGAAGTTACAGGAGACTGGAGAAAGTTACACAACGCAGAACAGCACGCATTGTATTCTTCACCTAACATAATAAAATTAGGAACATTAAATCCAGACGTTTGAGATGGGCAGAGCATGTAGCACGTATGGACGAATCCAGAAATGCATAATTATAGTGTGTTAGTTTGGAGACCGGAGGAGAAAAAGACCTTTGGGGACGCCGAGACGTAGATGGGAGGATAATATTAAAATAGATTTGAGGTAGATCGGATATGATAGTAGGGACTGGATTAAATCTTGCTCAGGATAGGAACCGATGGCGGGCTTATGTGAGGGCGGCAATGAACATCTGGGTTCATTAAAAGCCAGGAATAAGTAAGATTTACTCGATGGATAATAACGATACGTCAATATCATTTAGGGACATTATCACCAGTTAAAAGTTTTGTAAATCTAAACCTCGGGGAAGAAGAGATATTGGAAGACCAGCCAAAAGATGGATGGACCAATTCAGTAGCTGCTACAGGAATCAATTTCTAATGCATGAAGGATGATGATTATGATGATCACCAGTTAAATTAGTAATTATTGTCGGTGGCTCAAATTATCATCATCATCATCATCATCATCATCATTATTATTATTATATTCATAGATTATTTCATTACGTTCATTAGATACACTAAATCGTACAGCAAATTTTATTTCTTTTATGCTAATTACGTTACCTCAATTCCTGCAGAGACGTTACACGCAGTCATACGGATTTCCTCAAATCCCCTGTCAATTTTTTTTATTAACAATGTCATTAAAAACGTGACAACGAAACAAATTTTAACCCCTTCGGTTTCAGTTAAAAGTAATTACAGTACATTTCCAATCAATAGCTGTATAAAGACGAAAATGAAACAAACCTACCAATTTGTTAAGCTCTGAGAGGCGAACTGTTTGTACTCGTGTCCAACCCAGTATCGTGCGTCTATGTGAATAATGGGGAAAGTCGCTCATCATACAATATAGTTCGAAGAATCCATTAAACAGTTTGATATTATGTTCTCCTTTTACCCAGGAACTCTTCAATAATTTTATTACTGTGGTATGTGTGAAGATTGGAAATGCTGTACGTTTCAAATTGCCAGCGATTCTCCTTTACATATAAAAGGAGAACTTGTATTTAGAAAATTTAAGCATTTAATTTGTAATTTATATGAACAAATTTACAACTACATTTTCCCAATATTAATCACAGATATCATTGAAGTGCCTCCTAAATTTTAACATTTAGAAAACTTTCTTTTTTTATGAAGGAGTCCGAAGGATTGTGCTTACCTGTCCAACCGTAGAGATGATTGTTTAAGTCAATAGGACCGCTTTGGTTAGAAATATATCAACTTTAATGATTTAAAATTAAGATAGTTTTTCCCTCATTTTGTGCTGTCAAAAGCTAGTATAAGTATATCCTCTGAATTGTATCTCTCTTTCTAAGTTCCCGTATGTTCAAGTTAAAAGTTACAACTGTCCATACTGAAAACCTGCCAATCCTAACTTCAAGTAATATTCTTGTCGTTGTTACTACGTACTTAAAAATATATACTCACAAGATTTTTATGCAATTATTTTTTCAGAAGTACAATAATCTCGAAAGAGTGTTTTCAAACAAAATTCTGAATATTGTTAAAATCTAGTATAAGACTAGATGAATTTAACGTAAGGTATATGTTGAACAAATGTAGTTAAATAAACGAAAGTTTAGATATCTGAACTTCAACTAATAAGCACTGAATTTAAACATACGAAAGTAACTTAATACACTATTTCCACCTTGACTCACCCTTCAAGTAGAAATATACGACTGTCGAAAGCAAAGTAGAGTGAAACTGCTTGATTACCTCATATAAATATCAAACTTTCAAAGCAACGAATCAGATCACAGCAAACATCGTAATCAAGAAGATATGTTACTCCATCTCATTTTTTAAATTTTAATTAGAGTGAAAAGTATCTCTATGAAAAATCTTATACACATATTTATTGCAAAATTAATATTTTTAATAAAATATATTTATAATGTAATTGTATAAAATAGCAAATTAGTTCTTTCACATATATAGGGAATCGTGTAGGACCATTTAAAAAAACTGCAAATAATGCCCATGACTTGTCAGTATATTTTTTCATTAATAAACTTCCTCGTAGGTCATAAATACGCGTCAAAAATGACTTTCATACTCCATCGGCAAATGTATCGTGCTATCAAAAGGAGTGCGTTATATGGCAGTAAAAATTTCTAATAGCCTCCCTATGGATATAAAAATTCAAGCTCAAAACATGAGATTATTTAGGGCCAAATTAAAGAAGTACGTAATTTCTCACGCCTTCTATTCTATAGGTGAATTCATGACATCAACAACGCTTCATGAATATTTCTGTGTTGTATTAAGTATCGATATTAAAACTTTGTGTTGTATTAGTAGACTATAGGATTGTAAAACTCTTTATAGTGCTATTAAGATTTTTTTTTTTTTTCGTTTGACAGGTTCCGTATTCTAGCTGTGAAGCGATGTACAAATATTATGGAATGTAAATAAATACAGTACAATACAAAGGCAGTTCAATTAGATCCAGCAGCAACGTAGATCAGTTTTAATAATTTTTTTTTTAACCTAAAGAGTTCATTAAGCATTTGAGAGATGATAAAATTGTTATGGATTTTTAGATCTACAGAATTTTAAGACGCAATCCGCTCTGTAATCTCGGTTATTCGAGTAACACCAATTCTATTGGAAAATACGGAGCATTCGCCAGGAACCAGATTTCGCTGAGGTAAATGACGTCGGTCTTTTAGATACGATATACGAGAATGGAACTCTGCTTCACTGTTATTCATACCGGGCTTTCATTTCAAAACTTCCCAGTTTAAATAACTATTTATTTCAATTAAATTAAATTTAAACAAAAAATACACGTCAGTTTAGCTATTTAGGTGAAGTTTAAAGCCAGTGTTAATTTCATTTTATGTTTCACTCCCGGACTTCCCTACATGACCCTTTTGAAATTTCAAATGACATTCCGATATTTTGATACTTAAATTATAAAGAATATTCAATTATGTATATATTTCATTCATTTGTCCACACCTGTGGAGTAACGGTTAGTGTGTCTGGCCGCGAAACCAGGTGGCCCGGGTTCGATTCCCGGGGTGGGGCAAGTTACCTGGTTGAGGTTTTTCCGGGGTTTTCCCTCAACCCTATATGAGCAAATGCTGGGTAACTTTCGGTGCTGGACCCCGGACTCATTTCACCGGCATTATCACCTTCATCTCATTCAGACGCTAAATAACCTGAGCAGTTGATAAAGCGTCGTAAAATAACCTACTAAAATAAAATAATTTCATTCATTTGTTTCACATCTTTTGTTTTCTGTCGTCGCTTAGCAACTTGGATTAGAGCTGTAGAAATTACAAAGACTAATTGTTGATTACAGGTTATTTGAGGTAGTAACGCAAACTAATATTAAGGCATATTATGCTTGTGTATCATAAACCTATTCTTTAAAAATTGTAAAAAGGATCGAGAATAATATAGGCTGAAGTTTGGATTTACCTTATTTACGTATGATTTTGATACTACGGCAGTGATATGGAGTTCCAAAATAGGCTGTATTACTATCTAGCCAACAATGGAGCACATTTTAAATATTCAATTTAGTAAATTCAATTAATTACATTTAGGAAATTATCCAAAATAAACGTGTTTTCATCCTAGAATCAACAATGACAACAATCCAGGTCACAGTATAAAGGTTGTCAGACGATGATAGAAAACAAAAGATATTGTGTTCTCGTTATCTAAATTGACGTGTTTTTTTCTTTGTTTAAATTAAATTTACTTGAAATAGTAACCTATTTAGACTGCGAAGTTTTGAATTGAAAGCCTTGTATGATAGTATCTGTGCATTATTGTCTTGTATTCTGTTCGTACTGAGATACTTAGCTGATTAAGATAACATTATATTGACCATCATTGCGTTATAGAGAAACCGCATCTAATGTGTGGGTGATCCATAATACATTGTGTTAACAAAAGAATAGTGTGTTTTTATTGTGTTACTCCATTATTTTTCAGTGATAAGGATGGAATACATGCATAGATTCATCACTCATCCGTCCAAGTTTCTTTTTATTTCCGATTGGCTGCGCTGTCATCGTTGTTACTTCATGTGGAATTGAATCGCGAATTGTAAAAACAACATAAGTGACATTTTTTATAAAACCCATTTTATTAGCGAATCTTGAAGATTGGATATAAACGCATCGTTTGGTGTAAAAACAACATAATATATGCGGCACCCGTAAGTGGTCTAAATGTAGTGACGAAATTCGGCTTTGGTGTAAAAACAACACAAGTGACAAAACTTATCCTGTTCTTACAACAAAGTAGTCGTTGGCTAATCTGGCGATTGCAGGTTGGTTTGACAACTGCTAGTAGAATGTAGAAACATAACCTTTCAGTTACTTCCAAGTTCCAGATAGTTGTTGCTAGAACACGCCTATTGAGCACTGTTTAAATTGTTTTCGACTATCATGGATGATGCAGAATAAAGTCAATACTTTAGGAGAAGTAATAAAAGGGGCTCATATGAAAATAAACGTAAAAGAAACTAAAGAAATGAGATTAAATAGTAAAAAGACAGATAAAGTTATAATAAATAATAATACCATTGATACTGTTCAAGAATTTAAATATTTGGGTAGTATAATTGACAAGGATGGTGGAGCCTTTGAGGATGTAAAAAAACGGATAAAAAATGCAAATAGTGCATTTGTCCAGTTGTACCCAATATGGAAATCTTATATTATACCTAGATCTACAAAAATTAAAATCTTTAACAGTAACGTGAAATTAATCTTAATGTATGGCTGTGAGACATGGAAAACAAGCAAAATTATACAAAATGAACTGCAAACATTTGTTAATAGATGTTTACGAAGAATCTTAAAAATTAGATGGCCAGATATCACAAACTCAGAACTATGGAAGATAACAAATCAGAAAGAAATCACAATAGAAATCAAAAGACGAAAGTGGAATTGGATAGGGCACACACTCAGGAAAGGAGATGAAACAGTAGAAAGAATGGCTTTGGATTGGAACCCCCAGGGTAGTAGAACAATAGGAAGGCCAAAAAATACATGGAAGAGAACAGTTTTGGAGGAAATTGCTAGGGAGGGAAAACATGGAGCGAAGTGAAGAAGTTGGCTACAAATAGGGTCCGATGGAGGCACTTTGTGAATGCCCTATGCTCCTCATGAGGAGATACAGGAGTTTGATTGATTGATCATGGATGAGTTTTTGGCTCAAGAAACAGTTGAGTCCGTGAAAAAAAAGCATAAACCACACATTAATAAGGTTTTGCAAAGCATTAGTGGCAACTGGCACGTTTGATGAAGTGGTCACTCATTTTTGCCCTGTGATCGAGCATTTGGGACAACAAGAAGGGCTAAAAAGATGTTGGATCGAATCTTTACATAAGATATGTAGCTGAAATTGTTGCGAACGCTTCGAGTAAATTTTCAGTAAAGTTTGTTGAGCAGGATGATATCCTTAGTTTCAAATAATGGTGGCCTAAATGTTAGAAAAGACCATGTATGTCTGACTCCTCCTATGGCGCAATGTTTCAAAAGAAAAAGAGGAACATTTCAAAATCTCCAACTTTAACTTCAGCATTTTGCCCATTCAAAATATGCTAAGGGCAAGGTTCACTGCAAAGAGTTCATTGGCGATATCATTCCTTTTCAGACATTCACACTAAGAAATGCAGCTAAACGCAGTTAAGAGGAAATTCTAGCTTTACCTACTCTTAATGCATGCACTGACCGTATACCTATCAATATAAAAAATTAATGACCTCAAAAAAGTGATTTCTTACATTCCTGAAGACAAAATGAATTTTACAATGATATTTTGATATGGCCTACAACCGACAAACATGATGACACCAGTGATTACGAGGACGAAGACTTATGTACTGAAGAAATAAAATCTATTCTATTTGAACTACTGAAAATATTTGTAACACTAAAAAAACTGTTAAAATATAACAACTTGTGGATGAAAAAATGTTTTTTGCCATTATTTAACCCAATATTTATCTAAAAACTCTGTTAAGTGGAAAAACAACATAAGTACAATGCCATATTTGATTCTGTTTAACTGCTATTAATAGCAAAAAGATATATAAAAAAATATACCCATAATTAGTTTACTTACTTACTTACAAATGGCTTTTAAGGAACCCGCAGGTTCATTGTCTCCCTCACATAAGCCCGCCATCGGTCCCTATCCTGTGCAAGATTAATCCACTCTCTATCATCATATCCCACCTCCCTCAAATCCATTTTAATATTATCCTCAGCTTCTATGAGGAATTGGAACATACTTTTGATCAGTTATCTAGATATCACGTGAAAATTTTATTGGGGGATCTCAACCTGGTTAGCGAGTTGGTATAGCGCTGGCATTCTGTGGCCAAGGTTGCGGGTTCGATTCCGGGCCAGGTCGATGGCATTTAAGTGTGCTTAAATACGACAGGCTCATGTCAGTAGATTTACTGGCATGTAAAAGAACTCCTGCGGGACAAAATTCCGGCACATCCGGCGACGCTGATATAACCTCTGCAGTTGCGAGCGTCGTTAAATAAAACATATTTGAAATTTTTCAACGCTAAAGTAGGACGGGAGGATATTTTTAAACTAACTATTGGAAAAGAGAGCCTACACGTAACTTGTAATGTCAGTGGAGTTAGGGTAGTCACTTTGCGACATCACAAAATTTAATTGTCAAAAGTGCAACATTCTCCCATAAGGATATATATATATATATATACTTGGACTTCTCCAGATGGATTGACACACAGTTTAGGTTTACTAAATATTATATAAAAATTACAATAAGGTGGAAACAAGGGGGCGTAAAATAAACAGTTTTTTGTCGTTTCCCTAAAATTTTGATGTATGTTACTTATGTTGTTTTTACAATTCACGATCCAATTATAAAATGGTGACTAAATAGGAAAAATCATTTTGCGTTCTGAGATTTGAGGTTTCTAAACTCGTCACAACTGTACAACTTGAATTCCGCTTACGTTCAAAAGGACGCAACTCTTAACAATAAAATTCGAATGTGGTATAGGCAGTTTGTGGAATGTAAATGCCTGTGTAAAGACTGTAAAGGCAAGATTATGGGCCATCCAAGAGTGTCCAGTGCCGATGTTGATTGTGTTTATGTACCCTCTAATGCCTCGTTCCCTTCGGGATCTCCAGGAATGGATCACTCGTGCTTGGAGACCATTACACAGGACATGTTCTATCGGCTATGACAGGAAATTTGACTACCGCTTAGATGTGTGTCGGGTGACCAGAGGTGTGCACATTGAGGGACTTCGAGTGTTGTACACCACCTGTCCACGTTTCCCTAGCAACGAATTTTTTTTTTGTATTGGAACGAATCTGGTCCCTGATGAGAAAGTCACAGTGTTATACCACAGTCTAGTATATACAGTCGCGAAGCTCTATACGTAGTAAATATGCAAACATTAGATAGTTTCTTACCACTAGGATTGCTAATATCGCCTCATTACAGGCAATGCAAAATAGAACCGTCACAGTCTATTGTTTCTAGCACTCTCAAAACTCAAGCTTCGTGACTGTATATAGTAGACTGGTTATACTGTGAGAAAGTTAAAAACTACACGAAGATATCATCGAAACATTTCATACCACCAGTCCATCGTCTCGTTATTATAAAACTTGTATGACATTAACAGTTTTAATGAGTGCGAACAGCCCAATATCAAGGGAATGACACGCAAGCACATGAGCAGAAACCATATGTAGGCCTACTGTATGCGCTTTTTCGTATGGTAAGAAGGAAAGCCGTACCAAAGCTCGTAATACAATTAATATAGCAAATTAATAAATAGTTTGCTCTGTACTATATACATATATCGGTTAACAGTGTATTTGCAACAGAACATAAATCGTATTTGGATAAAACTACCAATGTACTACCTACACCATTGAAAGTACTAGAGATAGCCGCCACTGAGACAACAAACAAATGAATCGTGTGCTTCCGAACCAGTAGGGCTACCGCGGTCTGTATCGTAAGAAACGGTCTGTATGTTTATGGTCTGTATTGTGAGATTTGCTGGTTCCCTGCTGAAGCTTGCGGGTCTTGTGTTGCGTTAAAGAGTTCTGAATTTTTCTTTTGAGGCTAATTCTGTTGCCAGACACGGTTTCTCAGTACTTTCTTGGTTAATAAACATAACATACGTGTATTCAACGTGGGACAAGATGTACTGTACATTAGAGAAAATGAGTACCGGTAAGTAATATTGTTTTTATACTGTATTACTAATGTAAGGTTAAACACGACTATAACGTTGCCAACCCGTCATTTACAATATAGAAACGTACAATCTTGGAACCGTTTCGAACCTAATACCTGATTCACACGGGGATAGTTTACAGGAGTCAAGTGCTTGGAGCCTCTAAACTTGACACCATATTTTGTGATCACGCGGAGACACTAAACTTGAAATCATGTTCCACACAAAAAACGCGCGCTGAATGCTGTATGCTTGGAGGTACACTGTTTTTAATTTTTTTTTTATCTTCTTGCGAACCACTTCTACATTAATGTTATAGACACCTTGTTATTTAAGTTTCGTAACAAGTTTCTGAAATAATTCCCTTCTGTTTAATTTTAATTTGAAGTATTTCTGTTGCTGTATATATTCCATGGAAGTTCGTACATCTCATGCAATTCTAAAAATGTTACAATAAGGTGTATATATATATTTATTTATTTATTATGACTTATGGAAAAGTACACAGGCTAGATGCCCATCAAAGCACCTTCTTCACATAAATATACATGAACAATTTAACTTATAATTTATTATTAATAATGATTCACATGAGCAGCAGTTATAAAGTAGGTATATATGCAACTCATTAGCAATAGAAATAAAAGAAATTAAAAATGAAAGAGATGTAGCTTATAATTATTCAGTATTGACAAAAAATAAGAAATTTTATAAATTGATAATAAATTGTAGGGCCAAGACAAGGGAAAAGTTGTGATATTTTTTTCGATCTAGAGATAGTCTATTAAATACCAAATTTATTCTATATGATGATATGATATATTTGATGTCAACATTTACAACCATGTAATGTGGACCTCACAATATTAATAACCTGTTTCGTCGTCGGTGGAGACTGGCGGAAATTCTAGCGTATCTTCTCTTGAATGGGGTTGGAAATCCAAGCAAGAAAAATATAAATGAAACTCAAATTTCTGGGTTAGTAAATTAAATGTATTATTTGAGGAATGGAGAACGCTCTTAAAAAATATAGCGTTTAAGAGAATAGATGTTGGTTTATTTAAGCAACAGGAATTGATAGGAAGATTATTCTGGACATAGTTTAAGATATTAGGCATGATCGTGAATGAGTTATCTTTATATACAGAGTGTTTCAATAACTTTGTAATAAACTTTCAGGTGTGGTAGAGGTAATCTTTATGAATAATTTTCACGTAGGACCCATGTCTGGAAACGTTCGGTTTGACAGTTCAAAGCTTTGATGTGTGTGCTGAGCGGTCTAAGTAACATTGGGCCACCAGCGTAGCTCTGTCGGCCTGCTGATCTGGAGTTGCGCTTGGGCGCGGGTTCGGTCTCCGTTTGAGCTGATTACCTGGTTTTTTCACAGGTTTTCCCTAACCGTAAGGTGAATGTCAGGTAATCTATGGCGAATCCTTGGCCTCATTTCGCCAAATACCATCTCGCTATCATCAATCCCATCGACGCTAAATAACACAGTAGTTGATACAGCATCGTTAAATAACCAAATTAAAAAAGTAACATTGGAGAACCATGGTAAAATAATTTTGTTTTATTCAAAGCTTGTCATGATGTTACCATGATGATGTTTGTAAACGTTATGAATTCAAGCGAATAGGTAAAGAACCTCGTTCACAGCGTACATTAAAATAACCATCTGGCATCGAACACATGGCCAGAGCACTGAAACCTCACGAAGCTGGTCTTCGGCCTATGACATTGGGCTTATTTTGGTTAAGCATTACGTACAGACAATAATTTTGGTTTCTTCAGTTTCTTGTTATCGCTGAAAGACTCACATTAAGAGGTTTTCCTGTCCACCGTTGTGGAGTAATGGTTATCTTGCCTGACCGTGAAACGAACGGGCCCGGGTTCAAATCCTGCTTGGAACAACCACTTGAAGCAGAATTGCTGGGTAACTTTCGGCGTTGGATCTCGGACTAATTTCGCCTTCATTAGCTTCTGTTCGTGTATCATTTTCATTTCGCAGCCGGCCGCACTCATACTTTAAGCCCGCTACTTGAAACGTGTATAAAATCGTACCTTATAGAAGATGCTGGAAATGTCCTCCCTCGGCTAAACAGGCGTTGTATTGGGAAAACATAATCTGATTGACAGATTAAGTTCGGCCACTGTAATATTTCTGATTTCATTTGTTCTACCATGTATACGACATTTAACCTCACAATAATTAAAATGCCAATTTAAGAAAAATGAAGAGTAGATGATGTGTGCGGTTTTTTCGTCAGTGACTGAAGGTTTAATGACCCACAGCTCGTGTTCTTTTCAGATGAAGCGTGGTTCTACCTGACTGGTCGTGTAAACAATCAAAACACTCGCTATAGGTGTTCTGAAAACCCACATCGTGTACAAGAAGTTCCTCTTCATGATGTCAAAGTTGGAATTTGGTGTGTTGTTAGCGCAAGACGAATAATCGGTCCGATTATTTTGTATGAGTAGAACACATTTTGTTTACTTCTAAATCTAAATACAGTATCAAATAAAACATAAATATGAACCTAATGAAAAAATCACATGATAAAATGTCGCTGTAGCATTGTTATTAAATCTCTAATTAAAATTCGTATAATATGAGCTGATCTGGATTACGAAATTAAGCCTTTAAATCAATTTGCCTTATCTTACACAAATTAAGCTAGTCAAAACTCTCACTATACTTACAACCGAGAAATTTTAAACACACCATTCACGTTATTAATAATTATCTCCCAATCCTTAATGTGAATAGCCTTGTTGAAATACGCATTGCTACCATAAAGCTCGTATTGCTACTTACTTAGCACGTCCTCACAGAAAACAATAGTAGGCCTTGGAACACTTAAAGCAAATTGTATTTTATCCGTCTCGTATAAGCGGTGCAGGCGCTTGCACTAGGATTGACCTCTTCTCCCCGCGCATCTTTTTTCATCTACCATGATAACTTGTGTGGACAAAATCACAGACACTATAGTCGCATCGCTGTTATTTCCGGCGTGACTCCTTCTCTTTGCTTACGCCTTGGGAAGTGAAGGCTCCATAAAGTCTAGGTAGGTAGTATCGTTCACCATTTTTGTTCTTTCGTTGCCGAGCTACCAGACGAGGAATCTATTTGCCGCACCGTTAAACATTATCATGTCGTAGCTCCTATGATAATAAATCAAACGCACTGTAATTGAGCAAATAATTGAGAGACAAATAACATCCTCATGTGCTTTTTACGAACGTCAACGAAAGAGCCAAAATGGCGGGCGATTATATTAAGTATTTATCGAGCCTTAGGAAGTACATAACGTCATCAGCAGCGAATCACAAGACGCACACGTTTAAATGTAGCCGACCTGCAACGTGATTGGCTGCCGGAAATAAGAGCGACGGGACTAACATAACCTCATAATTAGTCTTGTGTCGTTAAATAATAAATTATTAGTGTAATTTCCGTGACAGCGTTTATTAATTAAGACAAATTGCGACATTTTAATAAACGCTATTAAAACGGCCACTTACACACTTTCGTCAGCAAACAAAAAACATGAAGTAATTTTGATAATGATAAAAGTAGAAGACGATATTGTAAAGTCCACCACCTCGATTTCTTAATATCTGATCGCAAAGAGTGTGGGCTTCCTATCATTAAACTAACATAAACGATGACAAGGAAACTTCAGTAAAATCTCTTTGTTTGATAACGATAAGATACAGTAACATTTAAAGAATATGCATTGGACAGCATACCGTCATGTCACCAAATTGAAGATAGAGTGACACCTGCCATGTAGCGAGAAATGTTCTTATAGTAAAAGAACAAAAATGTCCAAAATAAGTGATAACATCCGTCACAGTTAATTTGGAAATTGACTCTAATTATCTATAAAGTAACTTCGCCTGTATAAGTCCATTTAAAGTTTATTAACACGTGAGACACTGTTAAAATTAAGTATACTGTGTAAGTAACTCTTGGAAAACTGCGAATCAAAGGGTAAAATAAGTATGCCCGCTGTCACCTATTTTATTATACAGGGTGATCCGTTTGGAAATGGATAAAATAAAAACACCGTAAAACATTTACTACTGAACTTTATTTCTTGAAACTTTGTGCATACAACACTGAAAGATGGGAGATTCCTCAGAGCTCAACATGACCCTCATTGCACATCCTGCACAACTCATAACATCTGGGGAGTTTGGGGGCCAAGCCAAGAGATAGCTGTTTCTCGTACTGGGTTTTGCCTGCGACCTCCTGCATGTTCTTTAACACAGAATCTGTTTCTGCAAATGTCCGATACCACAGCATTATGGAATCGTATTTAGGTATATTACGCACACCATACTCACGTCGAAATTCCCTTTGAACTCTTTTAACACTCTCAAATTTAGTATACCAAAGAACACACTATGCCCGCTGTTGATTTGTACAGGGACATCATTTTATTTTTACTTCAATTTTTATTGTATCTGCGTTTCTAAATGTACTTGACTCCCACCCCTTTCACTAATGTCCTTGCTAACGTCAGTCACACAAACTTACGGCCGCTGTTGCTAGCAGTGAAATAAACAGTACAGAGTACAGTGTGTTTCAGAAATATGTTGCATTTTCTATTCAAGAAAAAGCTTATATTATTGAAGTTTATTTTCACACAGATATGTTGTGTAGCATAACTGAATTTATCTGTGTGGACTGAGCACAAGTGAAGATTAGAGTTACCGAAGGTATGGTACCCTATAATATGGTACGGTACTTAACAGCATTATTTAAACGAGAGTTTTGTTTTACTGTTTGTAGGTATGAAGGACGATGATTGAAACTGGAATTACAATATAACCGAATGTGAACAACAGTTTTTCTTTCTTTTTTTTTTTTCTTCACAATTTCCTGATTATATCATTACGGAATATTTTCGTAGAAATGTCATTAATCTAGTAGATAAATTTAGAGCAACAGAGTATACAGAAAGGAAGAAAAGTGTAAGATGGCCAACAAAGGTGACAGAAGATGCTGTAGAAGATGCTAGAGAAAGGATGCAGCGAGGTCCTAATAAATCGGTCAAGAAGTTAGCTGTATAAATTGGGGTTTCTTACGGAAATGCTCACAAAATTATCAGAAATAAATTAGGTTAGTAATATGCTGAATAAAGTAGACATTACATAATGTATATAACCGCCTGAAGACTTGAGTTTGTGAAAAAAAATTGTTTTTTTTTTTATATAAAATACTGTAAAGTAATGATCAAACTGAAAATCGTAATACTATATTTCTCTGTAACATAAAGGGATACACTACTTTTCTCTCCTCCTATAGCTAGTAAAATGATTTGTTTACATATTGCACTAGCAACTCTAAACTCCTGTAATGGAATGGGGGGTAACAGTGTTTCCGAGTATAGCCAGGTTAATGTTAAAAATGTTAGTAAAAATAAAGTGATGTCCCTGTAGTAGCCATTTTAATCATCTATGATCTTCATTTGTCCTTTCAGATTATGCATTGTAGATTGTCATATATGGAAACTCCCATTTTTTAATCATAATATAACCAGCAAGAAATTTTTCCTACTATCATAATAGCTTTATAATAATAAATTAATATTATCCATGCTCAAACGGATCAGACTGTAAATATTGTCATTAAAGAATGGCAAAGAGAATATTGACAAGGCATTACTTCATTGGAGAAACCCCTTTAAACACTTTTCTATACCAGATAGTATTAGCAGACTCTGAAGACAACCTACGAAGCGCAGTTTACAAGTTATAGTTCATTACAAATGAATATAATTTAAAAATCTCTACAATAAAAACTAAAATTTTAGCATTTATGGGATCGAACTCAATCAGAACTAAAATTGTAATAAATAATCAAATAATATTCGTAGAACAAGTAACTAATTTCTTTTGACTATCTTGGTTGCAACATTTCTTATATACTGTATAGACATAGAAATAAACTGGCAAAATCCCTTCAGCTCTTAGGAACACTGAAAACTAAAAGTTATGTCAGACACGGTATTAAAGTTTCACAAAACATTAGCTTTACCAGCATTTTTATATGGATCTGAAACTTGGACGCTGACAGCAGCTAAATTAAGAAGAATTGAAGCCTCTGAGATGAGACTATTCCGATCCTTAGCTGGATACATCCTTTTTGATCACAAAAGAAATGAAGAAATTAAAAAAAAATGTAGAAAATATTTGCAACAAAATTAGCCTATAATATACAGAACTAAATGGTTTCAACATGTAGAAAGAATGCTTCCAAAAAGGCCGTGTGTGCTTAAATGCGACAGGCTCATGTCACTAGATTTAGTGATATGTAAAAGAACTCCTGCGGGACAAAATTCGGGCATACCGGCGACGCTGATATAACCTCGGCAGTTGCGAGCGTCGTTAAATAAACCATAATTTAAATTTTATAAGTAAATGTCAAACATTGGTAGACGACCTGGTTACATTTGCTAATGCACGGAACAAGTTCTAGATAGCATTGCATATTTATAGTCAACAGGGTGAAATATCTAATCTAAAACAGGAGTGATAGCCTTCAGATGAAAACATTACTTAAGGACCAATATAATACTGATGGAAACTGGAAAAAGAATTAAATTATAATCGTTTAGATTGTTCAGCAATGGCGGCTCGTCAATAAGAACTTGTGGCAGCAGCTGTCCTATACTTACTTATTTACAAATGCCTTTTAAGGAATCCAGAGGTTCATTGCCTCCCTCACATACGCCATCGGTCTCCATCCTGAGAAAGATTAATCCAGTCCCTCCTACCTCCCTCGAATCCATTTTAACATTAAAGGGAATTGTGTCTAATATCGCATCCCATTTTATAAAATCGAAATTTATAATGAATAACCACATAAAAATTTAATTACACCGCATCACTTTTTTCTGGAATTGATACCATGTGATCTCAATAACATGAATTTGTTCAATGTTTACTTTAACTTTCGGTCGTGGAGGAAAACAAAATAAGTAGCATTTGGCGATGTCACAAAACAGTGTTCCTAATATCGCACCCTGACACAACTTTATTAAAAGTACAATCATTATGACACTCAATACATTTTCGAAACAGACACAACGAAAAATAGGGTACGCAAGGTTGATAACACTGTCGCCTTCAGTAATTAAATAAGATCATGGTGTTTGCCAGGGGTTATATTGTGGGTGATGTCGTCAGAATCACGCCTAGCTGATGTATCCTCGGAAAAATAATCATGTTACTCATTGGACAGGAGGCTAAAGTCGGGAGAGGAATTCTATAGACAAATCAGTTACGAAAAATCACAATGTTCCTACCGGGATTTCAATATCAGTCCATCAGTGTCAGGACACTTCTAGGGGGCGGAATTAGGAACATCACGTGAAAGAAACATGTCCGATTAAAGCATCAAAACAATGGCTGACAACGTACATTTTCAATTTAGAAATGCAACTACACATAATATCACATGCTTTTATGATAGAACTTTGTTTTTGTAGCATACCTTTATTGTTTAACTGACGACACAAAGGTAACTCTTGAAAAATCTAAAAAACTTCTTTAAAACTTTAGAACCGCAACAAGCCGCTTTCTAGCACTGTTCTCACACCAATAACACAAAGAACGTCTAAAGCAACGCTGCTGAACAGTTTCCACTGCTTATCAGCAGAATGCAGCATGTAAACAGTAGGCTGCGAAATTACGACCAAGGGCGTTAATAGACACACTTCCCTTATCCTTCCATCTACGTCTCGGCCTCCCCAAAGGTCTTTTTCCCTCATGTCTTCCAACTAACACTCCATATGCATTTCTGGATTCACCCATATGTGCTACAAGCCCTGCCCATCTAAAACATCTGGATTTAATGTTCCAAATTGTGTTAGGTGAAGAATACAATGCGTGTAGTTCTGCGTTGTGTAACTTTCTCCATTCCCTGCAACTTCATCCCTCTCAGCCCCAGATATTTGTCTAAGCACCTTATTCTTGAACACCCTTAACCTCGTATACAAATCTGGCTTTCAGGTAGTAGCTTCCTGTAAAGCAGGTTTGAATAATTTCAAGGAAAAATTGTCCCGGGATCGATACCCGGCCCCGGAACAATTTTTCCTTGAAATTATTCACCCTTAACCTCTGTTCGTGAGAGTTTAAGTTTCACAACCATATAGAACAACCGGTTTTATAAATTCTAACTTTCAGGTTTTTTGAGAGCAGACTGGATGACAAAAGATTTTCAACCGAATAATAGCAGACATTTCCCATATTTATTCCGCGTTTAATTTCCTCTCGAGCGTCATTTATATTCATTACTGTTGCCCCAAGGTATTTGAATTTTTTCACCTTCTCAAAGCATAAATTTTTAATTTTTATATTTATATTTCGTACTATGTTTTGATCACGAGACATAATCATATAGGCCTACTTTGTTTTTTCGGCATTTCCTTCGAAACCTATCTCCTTACTTGCTTCAAGTAAAATTCCCGTGTTTTCCCTAATCATTTGTGGATTTTCTCCTAACATATTCACGTCATCCGCATAAACAAGCGGCTAATGTAATCCGTTCAATTCCAGTTGAATTAAATACAGATTGAAGACGAAGACTTTCATAACGGCAGAAGTTCACATTTTAACACTAAAAGAATTATTGGTATCACTTAACCGTCTTGGAAAATCTACTTATTAATAATTTTAGAATCTGATCTTGTACTGAAGGATTAACAAAATATGCCGCAGGCCCTAAGTCCCTTCGTTATTCTGGCCAGTAGTTACGCACCGTTGGCGGTCGGAAGGAATCTAGAGTGTCCTAACAAGAACGCCGGATTTAATAATGTGAACAAATGCAACAAAATAGATAACAGAATAGATAACCATGCCGCCAAACCAACAACAAGAAAATGGCAATATGTCCTAACAGTATCTTGCTTTTGTTGGGTTTGCGGCACTGCTATCTTCTTTCTCATCTGTTTCTGTTGCATTTATTCACATTATTAAATCCGGCGTTCTTGTTGGGACACCCTTAGAAGCTACGGAACACCTAGTCAAATATTATACCCAATATAAATTAATTGCATTCCAAAGTCAGCCTAGCACACAAACGATTTCGAGGTGGCCTTAGAAAGACTGAATTGAGATGGACAGATTCTCAGCCTTCAGAAGCATAAAAAAGGAAAGTATAATTATTATAATTATGTAATTTGAAAGAATGCAATTTAACTACGGTAAGTCGCCGGTATGTGCACGAATATAGACTAAATTGTTTACATATTTTTTTAACGTATTACCGAGTATGACTCAGAGGATTGTATTTTTATTTATTTTTTTTTGTCCATTCATTTCAATAGATATAAACGTCAATATAATAAAATACGCCAACATTCACAATCGATTTGTCGTGAAAGAAAGCAAGATCTTTCATTTTTTAATTGTTATCGGTGAAATATGAAAGCTATTTTAAGCTGTGATTTCAAACAACGTCACACGATTATAATTCTCTTCTTATTAAAGATAAGCTTGTTCGCAACTATCAATGTACAGTAATGCTAATGGACTATTTATTATTTTATCTGTACTTTTATCTGTACATTTAAAAGCAATTTTAACTGCTTGAATACTTTGTGACCTGGTAGAGTGTAAGAGAAGGCCCTATGGCCTTAACTCTGCCAGTATAAATAAATAATAATAATAATAATAATAATAATAATAATAATAATAATAATAATTATTATTATTATTATTATTATTATTATTATTATTATTATTAAAAGCATTTTATGCTATAAATTCCTTCACTTCAAGAAAGAGGAATGCAATTTTTCTCTTGGTTATAAATCATGTCATAACTCACGGAACGACTCTGGATTCTTTCCGGCAAAAGAACTTGTATAATAAGATTATTAGCTCTTGAAGGTGATGTGGAAGAGAAGGCCTGATGGCCTTAAGTATACCAGAATAAATAAATAAATAAATAAATAAATAAATAAATAAATAAATTGAATGAATTAATGAATGAATTGAATGAATGAATTAATAAATGAATTGAATAAATAAATAAATAAATGAATGAATAAATAAATAAATAAATAAATAAATAAATAAATAAATAAATAAATAAATAAATAAATAAATAAATAAATAAATAAATAAGATAGAGATATAGAGGTGCTTATTTAGCGAGACATGGAATATCACTAAGCACTTCAGCTCAAATAAGAATTTTTGTGCACTTGTGATGGAATGAGTTGCGTACTGTGCTATTTGGCTAAGCCGGCCTCACTATACTCCACATGCCTTCGTCGCGAGCCTTCATATACATATATTAATATCTTTGCTGATAGTTGTTTCGCTTTTTTCTCGTTTACGAAATACGAGGATATTGACTTGAAAATCGTTGGTACTTATACCGCTTCTTGCGCGCCCTCGTATCCTCATAGTTCCACGACATCGTATCACAGTTCTCGAATTAATGCTCTAGTTGTTTTTTTCTCTTAACTCACATTAATATAGTAGTAGTGCAATCCATGGCATCTGTTACTCATTCGTACTTCGTCCACATCCATAGATATGCAGCTGGAAGTCTAGGAACACGACTGTACATACTGTGCTTTTAAGAACCGAAAGAGGAATTTGAACCTAAAGTAAAACAACGTGTGGACAAAGATAAGCCATTTAATGTCGTAGATGCAAGTAGTTCCGGTAAACTGACAAAAAAAATCACGTGAGATTATGGTTAAGAGATGTATTTCTCCCGGATGTTAAGAAAGACACGCTATTACTTCTGAATTCCTGGAGTGGTCAGATAGATGACCTATATCCACTGAAGAAGAAGTAAGCAATACTTTACATGGTAAGACAATTAAAACAAAAATTATCCCTCCAAAATTACAAGATTTGTGCAACCCTTGTATGTGTGTGTTCTTTTAGTCAATATAAAATTATGATTCAAAGACTAGAAGAGTATTTCAGACATAAAGTTATATGTGATAACATTCCAGACACATTGCACGATAGGGGTTCATAATGACATTACATTCCGTTGTGTATCACCAGTTTCTATCACCTTTTCTCAAAGACATGCTAATACTCGTATATGTATGGCAGAGATTTGGATATATGACGAAGAAACATGTGAGAAAACGTTCTTGCAACCATGTTACATGTTGGAAAAAGTGTGTGTGTGTGTGTGTGTGTTACAGAAGAGAGTGAAAAACCAGCCTATATACAGTAGAACCCCGATTATCCGTCACCCTATTAACCGGTTGGCGGATTATCCGACTGTCTTTCTTTCGCTTTTTTGCTTCAGAAATAATTTATATGAAATGCTATATTGTAGGCTACATTATATTAGTAGTTACGTATTTTTCTAGAGAACATTATTACAAACTTTTACCGTTAACAGTATGGTCTACTATTCGAATTGCCTACTGTATAACTTTTCTTTTAATTTGTTATTTTACGCTTTATCAACTGCTAAGGTTATCTAGCGTCTGAATGAAATGTGATAATGCCAGCGAAATGAGTCCAGGGTCCAGCATTTGCTCTTAATGGTTTGAGGAAAACCCCTAGAAAAGCTTCAACCAGGTAACTTGCCTCAATCAGGATTTGAACCCGAGCCCGCTCGTTTCACGTCTGGCATGCTGACCGTTACTCCACAGTGGTGGACCTATTGTATAACATCTATACAAAATTTCTTCCACGCGTGTCAACTGAAAACGTGTTGTGCTAAGTATCGAAAAAAGAAAGTGCACATAATTGAATGGTTAGAGAAAGGGAAACTATAGCTTATCTCGCTTCAGAATACGAGATTTGAGCTATAACTGCGCTATTTAATAAAAAAAATAGGGATAGTGTATAAAGTATGTAAATCTACAACATGAGACCTCCATTATTGCTATATTTCCGCAGATAGCCATTACAAGGAGTTTCCTTGCCCCTTAAAAATCCATTAAACACAACACCACGAAATCTTCTATTGTACGGAATATCCGATTTTTTCGATTAACCGTTCAGTCCACCACCTCCATTACCACGGATAATAGAGGTTCTACTGTAAAATGTTTGTACTGTTCAATAGCTCTTTGTACCGACCACTTCACTTCGAATCCACACTATCATATTGTGTACTACGCTAGTATCAAAATCTTAAATTTTAATTTAGAAAAAAACAGATGTTTGTGGATCATATAGAATTTTATATCATTTTCAAGTCTTTTTTTATCAAAACGAAACTGTCCCCGAACACGATCTTTGCTCTTTCGGGGTATTTTCATATAGCGTTTTTATGTATAATGTTATTAAATAAATAAATAAACAAACATACATACAAATAAGTAAATAAATAAATAAATAAATAAATAAATAAATAAATAAATAAATAAATAAATAAATAAATAAATAAATAAATAAATAAATAAATAAATAAATAAATAAATAAATAAATAAATAAATAAATAAATAAGTAAATGAATAAGTAAATAAATAAATGAGTAAATAAATAAATAAACAAATGAGTAAATAAATAAGTCAACAAATAAATAAATAAATAAGTAAATAAAGAAATGAGTAAATAAATAAGTAAATAAATAAGTAAATAAATACGTAAATAAATAAATAAATAAGTAAATAAATAAATACGTAAATAAATAAATAAGTAAATAAATAAGTAAATAAATGAGTAAATAAATAAGTAATTAAATAAATGAGTAGGTAAATAAGGAAATAAATAAATAAATAAATAAATAAATAAATAAATAAATAAATAAATAAATAAATAAATAAATAAATAAATAAATAAATAAATGTGAGTAACAAAATGAATACATATTTTAAGTTCCAACTGAATTTATATTTCAGCAAGGGTACTGTATTAATGTGAGTTGAGAGAAAAAGAAAATAATCTAGAACATTAATGCGAGAGCTGTGATACGATGTCGCGGAATTATGAGGCTCCGAGTGCACACAAGAAGCGGCATAAGTAGCATCGTTTTTCAACTGATGTTTTGTAAATGAGGATAAAGCGAAACGAACGACTATCACCACGTTTCTTAATGAACGAAAATTAGTTTAAATATGCATTTTCATTCAATTCAGGCATCATGACCTGATACGATTCCTTTGTTGGCTACTTTTCTAAACTGAAGGAATTGAAACGACTATTTACTTAGGAAATCCAAAACATTTGCCGTATTTTCTTTTGAATGTAATACAGAGTGTGAAAGAGTGGCTATTATACTTGAATTTTACAGTTTTTTTTGTCATAAACTGTAACATTCTTTTGTGAATGGAATAACGTTTTACTTTATGCAGTGTTTAAAGCTTTTTTTATTTAACAAAATTGAAGTTATTTCAGAAATATTTTGACTACTGAATATCGCCATAGAAAGTCCCTATCGCTTGAAAATAATCTTGCACTTACAACAGAACTCTTGTTTTGAGATTAGAGCCCGTTGCGGATATAGAATGCTCATTGATTTGTCATCCAAAGTTATCTGATTCATGGGGTTTGAGATATGCTTCATTTATGTTCACGAAGTTCCGTAATTAAGAGTACTTCTTGTATTGTTAACAATCTCCACAAACCCCAGTGGATTTTGGACTGGCCATACCAAAAGCAGTTCCTTGAAAGCGGATTATGATATTTCTATTGAAACAATTGTGCAACACATTCTACTGATGTGTGTCACTAAGCAATCTTATCCAGCTAGTAGCTTAACTGATCAATACTGCTATTATCTGTATTTCGCAAGTTGTCCAATGATTCAGTTTATCTGCCTTTGTTAACGTATCCGAATAGATCCTCGCTTTGTCTTACTAAGAATGCGCATTAAAATTGATTTCCATGAATGTCTACTAGTGATGCGATGCTTACTAGTAGTTCCGAGCGTGAGCGTGAGCGTTTTAAGCTCTCTCTAAAGGCGCGGCGCTTTTCTGTCTGAGGAACATTGCTAATACAGCAGTAAGAAAGGGTGTACAGCGCATATAACGTTGCAGACCATGTCAGATAGGAAGCGAGATTACAATAAAGATTTTTTTAATGATAAGTAGGAGGTTCAGTTTTAATACATTGAACATGGCATTGAAGTACAGTGTTTAATAAGAAAAATAATTATTAAAAAAAATGTCAAACGTCAGTACGAAACACAACACAAACACAGATACAGACTTTATTCTGGATAAGAGAGAAATTGATTTTAGACAAGACAACACACGTGCAACTATCATTTAGGGGACACTGTGGTGAAATAATGCTGAAAATTTAAGAAAATCCATGTTTTTTGTTTTTATGATCGTAATTATATGACCTAACTATATACTTAAGTATGGCTAAACATACGGTGCGTAAATTGAGAGAAATGCTTTTTTTGTCTTTTATTGCTGTTTTCACGACTTTAAAATTTTAAGCAGATTACTGCATATAAAAAGCTCGTCTTTTAATGCTGTTTTCACGACTTTAAAATTTTAACCAGTTTATTGCATATAAAAAGCTCGTCTTTTAATGCTGTTTTCACGACTTTAAAATTTTAAGCAATTTATTGCATATAAAAAGCTCCTTGAACAACAGTTATTGTCATATTGGTCCGAAACTTCTCACAGAGGTCAATTAAATGTTGATAAATAACATTTAATTAGCATTTGTATGAAATATTAATATTAAGTTCCTTCGGGGAATATTCATATTGCACTTAGATTAAATTTAATATGCTGTAATGGTAAATTCATAAAGTTTGAACATTTATTTGTCTCTCTATTTAAACTGAGCTCTAAGACCTAATTAATTTTTATTCCCATAACTATTTTCAAGATTTTGAGCGAATATGAACTAAAAAGTTTGAAAAATTTGACGCAAAGAGCATTTTTAGTGACGTCAATATAAAATATTTTTTTTTTAAATATAATTTCAAAACTATTAGACCTAATGGCACCAAATTTTGTACAGATGATAGTATTGTAGATCTCTTTATGTAGTTAACATTTCACAAATTTTAGATGAGAATTGTGGAAGTTTTAAAAATCATACGTGTCCTCTTAAATGATTGACTCCAAAAATTACGATGGTTCTTCAATAGCATAATTTAATTAATTTATTTTTCCGTGTTATGTGCATCCCACAAACCACTCTAAGAAAACTCATCACATAATTATGACTGTAGAGTATGGACTACATTTTCACAACCACACAATCAATATATACTTTATTTCAATCATTATTCTCATTATTTTTTAAACAAATGCTCAGAAGTACTTACAGATCACACACGTGAAGCAGATAGACCCTATTAATTCCTCCTAAACAATGAAGTAAAGTGTTTACAGAATAAACAGCTGCTTTTCACATGAAAATGGTTTGCAAACAATTAACTTCTTTTCTTTCTCTTTTTGTTCTCTCCTCTCCTTTGCGATTTATTTACATATGTACATATATATTAAGTAATTATTACATAGCCAGAAATTTAGTAACGCAAGTCATTATAATTATTACTGCCTTTATTCGCTGCATATGCATGTACATCCCTGTGTCTACTTTGGGACGCTATGTAGTGGATGCGCTATGCGCTCGTGATCAAGGTCGAGCTCGTCTACCGTGATTGAGAGCTAATATCGTCTCATCTGTAGTGTAACGTATTATCAATGCTGAGTGTTAATGATTTGTTCAGCAATTCTTTATGCTTTTACGTATGTGAGTCATTCTCGAGTTTCGCAGCAATTCCTGTTCATGACAAATATCACTACTATGTTTCATGTTTACTATATAAATTAAATTTTAAAGTAATCAGTAGAACACAGAGAACAATTGGGACAACATTTTAGTTGTGCTTCAAAGTATTATACATCGTATTTATTATTTCCATAAGCTAGTTAAAGTACTTGCAAATAAAAATTGTCAACAACCACAAAATTGAAATGATATCGCTTTATTACTTCACAGATGGTGGGAAGATTCAGATGCTCTTGTTTGAAAATTAATCCTACTAAATTAGTACCAAGCCTAAGAAGGCTGGTTCACAATAAACCGGGAACTGAAACGACAACGTGAACGAGAACGAAAATAATGTTAAAATACGTGTATTTAAATGTGAGCGTTCACAATAGTTAATTGTGAATGCTCATATTTAAATACATTTATTTTAACAATATTTCCGTTCTCGTTCTCGTTGTCGTTTTCATTCCCGGTTTATTGTGAACCAGCCTAGGTGCTTCTAACTTCAATTTATTAGTGTAGTTGAAAACTGGAAAAATTATCATACTGCTACTCAGTTCCTCTCGAAAGATGTCCCAATTCGCATATCTGGGGGCTTTGGCACCCTTCATTAAAGCTAGCAGCACTTCACATGCTTACTCTATGGTAATTTATATATTTGCAGTTTGTTTCTGGACTCTACTTTAGAGTTATCCGAGCATATTCCTCCCATACAGATAGCTGGAAAGAATAAGAATTGCTTTAGGTGTGTAACTGTGCTTCAAGTGTTGCATATATGAAGATATGTTAGGTTAATTGTCCTTTGAGTTACTTAATATTTTGACAATAATAATACTAAAATGTCAATTATTTGTTAGTAAATTTACGACTGTTCCTTTGTTTATATATCACAACCTCAACTTGTGCAGACATTTTTAAAATGATAAAAAATCTAAACATAATCAAATGTTCCCTGAGTTGGACCTACTGTTCTTTATGTTAGGTACCATAAAATAGGAACCGATGATATTAACATTTCAATTAAATGCTCTGATAAGTATAAAAGTGTGTTCACTTAAACTGAAGTGTTTCAAGTAATATGGGGAATTTATAATTTTCTATTTCTGATCCTCTCTATTGCTGCGAAGTCAGAGAATGACCCATTTAGCTCTATCTATACATAGAATGGACTTCATTCCTGGAATAGATTATGAGATATTTTATCGGAAGATGAGTGTTTCATTTCCCTTTAGAATTGTTTCACTATTGCCTTTTCGTTACCATATCAACATGTCAGAGTACTAGGGTTGCCAACTTTTTATGAGAAAAATACGGGAGATTAAGAAGTGGACGAAATTTGACATATAAAATTGAAAAACCATACAGTTAAGTTACTAAAAAAACTACACTTCGGCAGCTATGCTTAAATTAAGAGTATTCTGGGATAAATTTTGTCTCGCGTGTAGTTGAAGTCGAATGTAGCTCTGGTTTGATTAAATGTGTTGTGCTCCTGTTTCGAACATTTGTCAAATTGTTGTTCATGAGATCAAACGTCCTCTTTATATGAGCATTACTAATTGGTATGCTTATTACAAAACTCGCCAGTTTGTTTCAAATTTGTGATATTTTATTCATCTATCATCTCTAATAGTACTCGTAAAAATTGGCCAGGATATTGTCTGGGAGTCGTACGGGTTTCCGATATACTGATCTAGGTTCTAAGAGCTTGGGGCCGAAAGTAACGCAGCTGTTCTGTTTCAATTGATTGAAAAAAAAAATCTCGAAAAAACCTCAAACAGGTAACTTATTCGAAACAGAATTTGAACCCGGGCCCTCTCGTTTCACGGTCAGATGCTAACCATTACTCCACAGCAGTGGATGTTAGTACCGATACCATCCTTGTGCTCCTGTTTCCTATTTTGATGTTTTGATAAGGCTTCGGCATGTGGCCACACCATTGACGATAAGGATCTCCGATATGATTCAAATACACAATCAGAATTCCTCGTCGATAAGTCATAAGCAAAAATAAGCTTTCCAAAAACTGAGAATACAATACTTAAGTCTTAAGTCATTCATTGTGTTATGCCCAAGGGCAAGTCTTTCACTGCAAAACCCAGCTTTCTCCAATTTTTCCTATTTTCTGCCTTTCAAGCAATTCAGAACGCGTTCCGAACCAATACCGAACTTCTTTTGACGCATGCGCCAATTGTATACGATCTAAGAACTAGTACGTGATTTTATGTTGCAGGAATGTTTCTTGAACTTTTCTTTCACACGGCCTTCGGAGTTTCTTCTCATATTAAAATTATATTCAACTTTCGAACTTAATTCTTCGTAAAATATATCGCTATCACCTTCCAAATCACTTATGATGGACTATTTTTTTTATTTAAACCTGCCGAGTTTCGAAGCATTGGAAGCACTTCAGATTAAACCATCTGCGCATGCATCAGCAGTTCATAATTCCCAGTTCCTGCTCTTAATCGAAAACCAATTTCACTCGCTCCGAACGAGTTCTAAAGCACGCTGGAACAGGTAACTGGGAGTTCAGTATCGGTTCGGAATCAGTTCTAGCCCAGATCACATATAGATTGCCCATTCCTATGTTAAAATCGGTTGCATTTTGAAGAGAACAACCACCAGGATCGCCACCCGTCCGCCGTAAACGAACACGAGATTGTAGTATAGTCGCTAATGCAATTCAAATGGGAGTTATGACGTGACTCCTTATGTAACAACTAGATGGCAGCATAGTAAACCTGACAAAAGTTGTTACCGTCAAAAT
Organism: Periplaneta americana; assembly: GCF_040183065.1. Taxonomy (NCBI): domain Eukaryota; kingdom Metazoa; phylum Arthropoda; class Insecta; order Blattodea; family Blattidae; genus Periplaneta; species Periplaneta americana. The sequence continues at coordinate 54,932,973 of NC_091132.1, forward strand.
CTGTAACGCCGAGCAATCTGGGTATATATGATCTAGGATTCTAGTCTTGTTGAGCTACTGCGCATGAGCAGGCAGTTCAGAATCGATTATGAACCGTGCTGGAACAAACCTACTGTCGTGTATCATCTGATATTTTCTTTTGCCCCGAACTTTTCTCCCGTTCACCATTCCTTCCAGTGTATCCTTCAGTAGACAGTTTCTTCTCAGACAGTGACCCAGCCAATTCCTTTTCCTCTTCCTGATCAGTTTCAGCGTAATTCTTTCTTCACCCACCCTTTCCAACACAGCTTCGTTTCTTATTCTGTCTATTCCACACACTCCATTCTTCTCCAAAAGCCTTAGTCGTAGGTTATATTGTTTACATTTCTATGTTTCTTAGAGCCACCGGCGTAGCTCAGTCGGCAGAAACGCTTGCCTAATGATTCGGAGCTACGCTTGGGTATGGATTCTGTTCCCGTTTGGCTGAGTACCTGGTTGGTGGTTGGGCTTTTTCGAGGTAAGGCGAATGTCAGGTAATCTACGGCGAATTCTCGACCTCACCTCGCCAAATATTATCTTGCCATCACCAATTCCAACCACGCCAAATAACTTAGTAGTTGATACAGTACCTACTAAAAATATAGCTATATATATATTTCTTACAATTCTATACTTTGGTAAGATTTTTAAGTCTAGAGTGATGAGGGTACACTCGCTTCATCCTACGATAGTCTTCCAGGATTTATTAATTATTTTTTTCGTGTGATAACAATATCCTGCTTTTCACAGTCCCGTTCTGCTCACCCTCTAAATACAGTATATGATTTTCACCCATTTATTCTTTTAATGGTAATTCTATTATGCAGTCTTCGAGACTTCGGACCCAATAGAGCAGTTCAGTGGGAAATCCGCATAACGACGTACTGAGTAGGCTATAGTGGTAAAGCGTACAGTGGGTGGGGGTATTGTAGAATGAATGCCAACAAATACGCGAAGACGGTTGCAAAATTCAAGAGACTAGCACACCTTCCTCTACCTCCTGAGCCCATTGTTCCTGGATGGGTTACATGACTTAATGCAGCTATTTATTATGCCAAATACTGCCGTACAATTGTGCAGATAATCAACACTTTGAGTGACGACTGTTCTGCAATCAGAATAATTAAAGCTCTGGATTTGAAGGTTCTGACGAATAATTTGGTTTTCATACAAACCCATTTTCAAACTGTGTCTGAAACTATTACACGGTTAGAAACGTCAGAGCAAGAGATGCCGGAAACCCTCAAATTAGTTGAGGAAATGACACAGAGAATTAATGAGACACCAAGTACACCGGTTACTGAACGTGTAAAACAGAAGTGGAAATCAATTTGATGTAAAAATAACGGATATGGAACTTTATATAACATAAACTGCTAATTAGTGGATATCGAGTTACCCGAAAATAAAGGACTCTCTCTTAGAGACTGCAATTATGTTAGGTTTTTTCGTTTTGCTCCTATCACGTCATGCGACGTAGAGCGCAGCTTTTCACAGTACAAACTTTGTTTAGCAGATAATCGAAAAAGATTTACGTTTGAGATACTGAAAATGTATCTTGTAGTACATTGCAATTCGGTACTGTAACTGCACTTCCTAAAGACGACCAATAGGATAAATGAAGAAATTAAAATTGCTACATGTTTATTTCCACCATTAACACTGTGTATAATTAAATACAAATGACTATAAAAGACAGGAGAATAAAAGCTTTTCACATTCTTTTGACATTGTCAGTGTGTAATGTATATTTACTTTCAGAATGTACATATGTGTCTGTTTCCCCATATTACCGTACTCTACTCTAAACAGCAACGTTGTTACCTCAACACACCTCTACTTTTCACCACCTGCAGCGAATCAACAACCTATATTACATGCACAGTAAACTTATTGTATTGGATCCCAAGTCTCGAAGCCTAGCTTATTATGTTCTGTGTTCGATATTGTTCTCCTATTTGTTAAGATTCAAATCCGAAGTTAGTTGAAAAATGAATTTATATTCTTTAGGTACAAAATATATTCGTTAGTTTTTCATAATTTAATATGAAATAAACTTGTAAAATATTCAGTTGTGTTTAATTACAATTAATAGTAGTAGTAGTAGTAGTAGTAGTAGTAGTAGTAGTAGTAGTAGTAGTAGTAGTAGTAGTAGTAGTAGTAGTAGTGGTAGTGGTGGTGGTGGTGGCGGTAGTAGTAGTAGTAGTAGTAGTAGTAGTAGGAGTAGTAGTAGTAGTAGTGATAGTGATTGGTGGTGGTAAGTTAAATGGCGCTTTCAGTTGCAGCTGGCAACTATTAGTGACATATGTGATAAAATCTGCGACACGGGCCTCCCAGGTTTACTTTTCTCCCGGAGGCAACCATGCGAGGGATTTTGTCATTTAAAGTCCATCACCTTCGCAGGGTATGAACCCACAGATCTCGAATCAACGGCCAGTATGATAACTGCTAAACCACCGAAGATATTGAGTATATTGGTATTCTGAGTTTGACTCCAGGTGAAAGGAGAGAATATCTTCCACCGTCTCGAGCTTGAGAAGAAATACAAGACTTACACGGTTATCAAAGAGCTGCGAGATTTTTGGGTACAGTATTTGCATTGTGTCCTAGATGAAAAGACATCCAGCGTTTCGGAGCTACATGTCTGCTACATCACAAGAGAAAATAGAGAAAGGAAAAAGGGAAACCTATGTGTTGGATCCGTTATCAAGATATTTTCTTCAGCACGTGTAGGTCCAATGCTTTGAATATCTTTTCTTTAACAAACAGAACAAAGTTTATCTTCCTTCTATCGAAACTAGAGGTTGCATTATTTTTAAAAGTACAAAATCTTGACAATATGAATATTTGTCTGGAAATATGACTGAAGTGTTTATACGAGAGTACATTTAGCTTATATCTTTGATAAGATAGGTTAGACTCCGCTGGAGTTAAACATCCACTTGTTAAATTGGCGATACAGGAGATAACGCAGATAAAAGAACATATGTATATTGAATACCGGGATCCTGTAGGCATTTACACAGGGAATGTTTGAATATCCTAGTTTAAATAACTAGGTAGAAGGTCCACGTTGATCAATCTTGTGTGGGAGGTGCTGTTACTGCCAGAGATACAGTGCAGTTCGTGCAGACCAGTATTTCATATTCACGAATATTTCTTCATCGTTTGTGTTATCAAGATGAGGTTTTCGAATAGATAATCGAATTGAAATGTTAAGACGACGAAAGAAGTGACATCTATAGAGATAAGCAGAGATAAAGACTTTGTTTTATTCTTTCATTCTTTGGCATACAGTCGATCTCAGTTGATAAACGTATCACTATATCAGTGGCCTGATAGATATTGCACAGTTATGTCGCCTTTTCATCAAGTAGTGAACTGATTTCAAGTGATATTTAGCGTGTGCGTTGTAAGTTACTGTTTTGTGACATCAAAGAAATTCACAAAATGACTTTCCAGACTTGGATATTCAACGTGTCTTTCATATTGAGTGTTTTTACAATATTGGATACTCCTAACCTCGTCTACGGTGCCGGTAAGTTACTGTAATACCAGTAAACATACGGGCTGAATGAAGATCTAATATTATAGGCTATGTATAGAAATACCGATAATAGTATTTTAATACAAAGTATTATGTAAATCGTGAAGATATGGAGGAAGATTCGCAACGAAGTGAACTAAGACGACGGGTTGATTCCATGCTACGTTGTTAATTTAAAGTTGAGTGTACTTAATTAATTCGGGCATCCAGAACCGAGTCCGTTTATCCTGTTTAGTGAAGCAAACATGTCCGTGAAAGCCCGTAGTTTGGTTGGTTGTTAAGGCTCCCATCTCACGATACAATCGACACTAAGCAGCAGCAGGAATATCAGACTTCGCTGCGTCTGCGAACCGCACTTTCGACTGAAACGGAACCTTCAGACGCACTAAAGAAGGACCTTAAGGCGCACAATCGTAGGAGGGACCCTGCAGCGCACGCACTGACTAGAAGTATTCACTATATTCATACTGATATTTAGTTTACACGAGTCTTAGCCTATACTAACTACATAGGCCTATTGGTTTACAGTACACACATAGGCCTACGTTTCAAGTCTTACATTTGTAAGGTATTGAAGCCTACTTTACTTTTTCTACAGGGACATCATTTTATTTTTACTTCAATTGTTATTGTACCTGCTTTTTTGAATGTACTTCACTCCCACCCCTTCTACTAATGAAGTTCAACCGTCCTCACACAGATCCAATACCGCATATACAATCATAGTAGCCTTACGGTCATAGCAAACAGTACGTTCCAAAAATATATTCGCGTTTTCCGTGGCGAAAGAGCTTTCAATATTGAATCATTTTCTCACAGGTACTGTAGTCCATTTGCCTACGTTGCATCCCTCACCCCACCTGCTTCTATTCGCCTCTCTGTAAAGGCTAGTGACTGGGCTGTCTTAGCTCTTTTCTGAAAACATTAATTCCTGTTAGGAATTGGACGTCCATACATACCCATACAATTGTTTAAAATAACTTAAATAAAAGGACCTCGTTAAGTAATTAACTGTTACGTGATTTCCCCCCTTTCTACGACCCTGCGACATAACCACTTGGACGGACAGTAGATAGCATGTCTGAGTAATTTTATCTTTTCGGATGGGGCAGAAGTGGGGATTGAAATTACAGTACGTAAGGTACTCTTTTATAGAGTAGGTAGGCCTACAGAATTATTTCAACATGAGTTGCTAGTACGAAGGACGAAACTGGTAATTGGAATTAGGTACAATAGTCTATAGTGCGATAATATGCACATTGGAACTGAAGCCTGTATCGAAATGAACGGCCACCATTTTCAAAAATGTGTTTAAATATCCATATTATGATTATTTTTCAATTTAACTTTAGCCTCTATAGTGTACGCTAATGTGCAGTAGACAGTATAATATACACTACTTAATGAATACGTCCGCATGGACAGCTCAGTTCGTGAGTAAAAACACTCATTGTTAATACAGTACTGTATTTTGATTAAACAAAAACCTAATGAAAATTATCAAACTCAAAAGCGTGATATTTCCTAGTTCACGCAAATGGATGAACTACTTTTCTTTCCTCCTATACCTAGTAAAGTGATTTGTTTGTATATTACGCCAGTCGTGGAAGGGGGTAGCAAACGGTGTTTCCTGTTCTCCTGTTGATTGAAAGGTATAGCCAGGTTAATATTAGAAATGTTAGTAAAAATAAAATAATGTCCCTGTATAATCCAGCTATGAAGCATATATTCATGACAAGATTTTCTATCACAGTTGAAATAATGGACTGAACCTACTTTCCAATCAATTCACTGGGTATAACACATAGCGAAAATGATTTTTAATACACTCTTCACAGAAATATTGCAAGTTCCTATAGCTTCATTTACGTAGAGGTAAATCTTCACGGTTTTACGACGTATTTTATAATCTGGATTTCAATAGTAAAACAGCCACCGTCGTAACTCTGACGGTAGCACGTTTGTCTGTTGATTTGGAACTGCGTTTGGTCGTAGGATTGATTCCCGGTTGGATTTTTCCGAGGTTTTTCGTCAGTTGTAACATGAATGTTTGGCAATCCCATGGCAAATAATAACCAACTAAAAATAGTGAAATACATACAAAATATGAGTTAAACTCTGGGAGGGTACAATCAATTTATACGGCATATAGAGTTGTTAGGGGTAAAGATGGTGAGCACTACAAAAATGTTCGCTTCAGTTTTATCATATATTTCTTTGGACGGTGTGTTCCTCCGGTGTGTGTAGGAATGATGAATTGTCTCTTACATCTCGAGTACTGTACAGAGTCCTCCATATCTGAAGCTTTCCTCGCACTGCAAATTCAGCGGCATTTTCTGTTAACACGGTTACCGCGAAATCAGCCGCCGTTTCAAAGGTATAACTATAGTTTCTAAAATCTGTTTATCAAGGAAAAATGCTTATGAATCCAAGTGCATCTTACCTGTGTCACAAGAGATGTTCTTTCTACTTAAATACACTTTTGACGTCTCCGAAGATTGTTATGAAATATTCGACTGTACTCTGCTTTTAATACAGAAGGTTGGTTGGCCCTTTGTACACCCTATCCAGGTTGAGTCATAAGTATGTTTGGAAACCGCGTGAGCTTGCTCCTGGATCAAAAATAAGAACAATTCCTTATATTGAACATTTGACGGAAAATGCTTATTTATTGGAGAAATGGTCATACTTTGTTTTGTTCTTTTTTTTTTTTTTGTGTCACAAGTACATATTTGGAAACTTGTCATGTAACGTTTACAAAAGGTGCTCAATGTGTCCTCCTCCATTGTTTACACATGCCTGAACACGACGTACACTGGCGAATTCGCTCAAACACCATGTCGTCACGGATCAATTGGCATGTATTTTCACCACGTTGCAATAGCTCCTCTGCATCATTCATTGGTGTTGCGTAGACGACAGCCTTCAAGTGACCCCAAAGGTAAAAATCTAATGGGGTGAGGTCGGGTGATCTGGGTGGCCAAGGCACAAAACAAAAACAGTGTACTTCTGTTTTGTCTCTGTGTTGTTTGTAAATAAACACTGGTACAAAATCAAATAAAAAAACAACACAATAATATGTTCCAGTACTTATGAAAACAAAGTCACTATTACTATTTTTTTCAATAAATAAGCATTTTCCGTCAAATTTTCATGTAAGGAATTGTTCTTGTTTTTGATCCAACGCTCCCGCGTTTTCCGAACATACTTATGACTCACCCTGTATATGCGATTGTTGTCCAAGTCTGATAGGTGAGCCTGGTGAATCCAACGCTGACATATGGACCATCCTGCCTCAGCCCTTGGTAGAGCCAAATCTCGTCCGCATACGAGTAGCTTGATAAGTCCAAAGCCCTTCCTATATCAACATCGGAAGCCCAGACTTCACCCCAGCCTATTTGTACTAAGTTATTGCAGATCATAGATGAAATGGGGAGAAGTGGAGAGTGTTGGTGGTTAATACAGAAGGAAACTTCCCGCTGAAATTTCATCGATCTGTCCAACTCCATTTCGAGGCGGGACTACTTTACCTATACGATGTTTCAGAACTAAGTTGACAAAAACAAATCTAAATAAACGAATATAATTGAACACTAAATACAGAACTACACTAAAATAATTGTATTTAAAAATGTTATAGACCTAGATCTTCCTACTTCTCTCGTTTTTGTTCTTAAAATTTCGTTGAGACAAGGACCAATGTCGTCACGTTCATTAAATACTTATTATTGTCTACGTTTCTGCTGGAATCCAATAGTTCTAGTACTTTCCACAATAAGGAATGTGAAATTTTAATTTGTAGTATTTCGTATGTTGCAAGCTTCGGAAAAATATCGTCTGAACTGGGTATAAAGCCTTTTTATAAAGCAAGTAGGATTGTTCGTCTTAAAGCTTCCTGATTAGATGTGTTCAATGCTGCAACTGGAGAGTCGCGAATATATATATATATATATATATATATATATATATATATATATATATATATATATTCCAGATTCATTTTCTTTCATGTAACTATATACCTCAATTTTAGAAATACCAGTCGCTTTAAAATGTTCTCTTCAAAACATGCCTAACAGAAATTGATTGTATTAAATTCCTTGCATTGTCACATTCCTTTGAAAAAAATATATAAACACGACATAACTTTCTTAGTATCGGAACTATGTAATGTCCTCTACCACCTATTAAACAGAAAGTAATTACTAAGGAACGTTCTTTAGTTGTCTGGGCCGTAAAGTACAGACTACACATAATATAGCTCTTCAGCTGGTCTTGTCTGTTCGGACTCAAAGTAGTGACTTGGTAATTCGTAAACACAGACATTCGTGTACGGTAATATAACAGAAAGAATTGAACACATAAATAGCCATAAGTAATACGTAGACTTTACGACTGGAATGTTAAATTATATTACATAAATTGCACAATCACAGAATTACTCTACACATTTAGTTCTATTCAGTAAAAATTCTATTCATCGTATTCTGCTGTAGTGTTACAAGCAATACAATGAATTGCAATAATATATTAATATACATCCTTAATTTTTCAAAAGAAAATTTCATTCTATTGTCACTCAAGCATGGTTTATACTAGGCATGGGCATAAGGGAGGGAAAGTATACATGATCGAATTCACTCCTTCCACAATATTTTGACGTAACTTTTGTATTTACATCAACGGGTAACTACATAAACTTGCCTTCTATTCTGTTTAGGAATGTACAAAACTAATGCGACACGCTATTACATTAAACATTTCAAATTAAGTAAATAGTACGTAATGTAGGCATTCATATTGTCATTATGAATTAACACTCATTTTAAGTAATCACTTATAAGCTCTAGATCGCCTGTAATGTTTGGTCAGGGCGAGTCTGCCTATATTAGAATTAATCCTATTACTACATAAACGTAAATTAGTACTGTATATAAACGAATATATAAGATCTCGCGCTCAGAGGGGTGGAGTTCGAGGTTTGGGGTGTCCTACAAACCACAAATTGTGCTAAAGATGTTGCTTTGCTAATTATTCAATATGAAGTGTTGTGCACTATACAGAACTATTACCTATTAAGTACATAACCTTCTCAGTGATCACATGTGTCTGTAGAGTAGTGTGTTATAATTCTGATGTTATTTTCATTGATTTAAGTACGTTGTAATGTGAGAGGATATCGAAGTTTCACATTATTTTGTTATATTGGTTGGACATTAATAAATAATGTATCTCATTTTGTAAGTTCTATATACTAAGAGAGCATTCGCTTACATAATGTATGTAGGTCGACTGGGCGAAGCGCGACCGGAGCGAAGGCCATACAACATGCGGCAAACCGTTTCGCGTACGCTCGGCAGTTTTATTATTACTGAACTTACCTTGAATATAAGAGGTGTTGGAAATGATGACCTTTTGCTGCAAAACATCTCTGATATCTTTTAAGGATTTAAGAATTTTAATGGCTTCATATGCTGTGGTTTTAGAAACATCAATTTTTTGCGCCAGATGTCGGAGATATTTTTATGAGGTGTGTTCCAATCTTTCTCATATTTCATCCAGTTTTTTCTGACTACTTCATTCAATTGTGGGTGTATATTTGTGACAGGTGATGGATGGGTTAACATATTTCCTTCCACTAGGTGACTAGGACATTGGTGGTCAGGCGCACAGGAATCCCTTGGAGATCTGTGGATAGGCTTCAATGGCCCGTGAAAGTCACATAAAAATTGACATGTAGGCCTATATTCACTATATTAGTTTATGGTAAAAAGCACTAGAGTATCTAAAATTTTTGTTAATTTTTTAATATCTTTCTAAAAAGGAGTTGATAATCTTCATCAAATTTTCAAAGAGGTCCGTGACTTAGAAAAGATTAAAAATCAATGTCCTATTGGGAGTGACAAAAATATTTTATTAAGTTTACTCTATTTCAATATATGTATTATCAAATTAGAGAGTTATATTTATAATATTTATGTGCATTATCTACTTAAGAAAATATTTTGCTTTATGCATTTTCTTTTATGTTTTTTTTGTCAATAATATTTAATTACTCCATTTCAATTTATTGTTTTTTTTTTCAAATTAGAGTGTTGTTTTTACAAAATATTTACATTACATACACAACGAATTGCTATCATTATGATTTTGCCTTATGCATTTTATTGTATGTTTTGTTTTCTGTGTTTTGCAATAAGCAGGGACATGTCTGGAACAATATTTCACTTTCCTAAAACAATTTAAGCCTACCTCATTAAGGCGGAGTGCTTTATATTTTCTTTTAGTTGCATACACTCATCTCGAACAGTATTATTATATGTTTGAGCATGCCTGGAATTGTGATATCGCTCAACATTATGTTTTTGCTATAATAGTGTATCTACATACTAAGCATTTAGCACATTCGCCAGTTTAAACTAAAAGAAACTGTTCTTCCATTAGGAATTTTGTGGCACTTTAAGTGTAGTTTCTGTTCTCTTCCTATCCACGGTATTTACAATATTCTATTTTAAATATCGTGGACCTATCCATGTTATAAGCCGCTAGGGATGTTACTGCTTGGTTACGAATATTACGATAGGTTTGAGTGCGCAACAGTTTCTGTTTACATTTAGAACAGGTTTCCTGCGCCCGCCAGTTTACTGCACTGGACGCCCACTAGGCGATATGCCCGCCATGGGTACAGCCCGATTCCCACTGTGCTTGTTTCTGTGATGGAATCCAAGCTGGCTGCGCTGATGCAAGACCGTCTCCAATAGGGATATCTTATGCGAAGTTTTACCGCTAGATGGCAGGAGCGTTCCATGCGGCGCAACATGTTGTAGGGCTATGTTATGTCATATGCTACAGTTGATTACGTTTTCCCGCTTGTTGGTTTTCTATGCGTGTCAAAATTATATTTACAATTACTTTGTATAACCTAGTAAAATTGAACATAATTCAATATTTTCTTACCTCATAATTTAATTTACAATAAATAATAACGTAAACCTGTATAATATTGAGCGATTCCCCGAGATGGGTGGGAAAATCTGCAGTATGCAGAATATAGGTACGAGTACATTGAATGTTCATGAACCTAAACGAAAACTTTGAGAACGAGATGCACGAATAAAAAAATTGGAACTATGTCGAAGGTAAATATTGCCCTGTTTAATCATTAGTATTTAAGAACAGTACGCTAAAAACAGGATATGGAGCCACCAATGTGGTTTTTTATGGGGAAGGGACTATCGAGATTGAATTCCTTGTATTTTTTTCTGTAGCTGCAGAAAGATCAAATGCAATTTTTAATAGGATGATATAATATGATCGCAATAGTATTACGATTAGTCGTACGTTTTGTAGGTTAAGGACATGGAGTTTTGAATACTATGTAGGATGATTTTGAAAATTTGAAGTTAAAACATGGTTTTAATAACTAGGGTACAGTACATTAAAAACAATATTCACGAAATGGATTTCACTACGGATCGTCCTGGATAATAAACATCCTAGTTCATCGAAAGTTTACTGCAGGCGTAAACTTCGGAGACTCCTACAAGTATTGCATATAATCTAAGCTAACATAGCTCGCTGTCGAGGTTGCGTATGTTTTTATTAATTTTTCTTTTTCCTCTTCCAAAATGAAACTGTAATCAACACTATCACTTACTTGAAGTAGTTACTTTCGAGGCGCAATTTAATTACTTATATTTTTTAAGGTTTAAAGCACATATTCAGAATATTTCGGGACCTGATTGAAGACAAAAAGCTTTCCCTAGTTTTTACATATAGAAACATAACAAAAATTTGCCATTTTTAGTTGTTTTTAAGAGTATTTAATATACTAATACACTACGTATATCCTCAATGTTTATATACCGAAAAACAAATGCACACGCAAAGCGCATCCCTCAAAGTACACGTGCCCTATCTGTTGGTGCTAGTTCAGGATATCCCTATACTCAGTACTCAGACCTTAATACAGAAACAAAAATGGCCGCCGCTGCGGTCCAAACATTTCCATACATATAGACGATTCCGCCATATCCCTGTGTCAAAATAGTTATATTTTTTGTATTTATTAAGTTAAATTACTAAATTTTGTCTTAAATGAACGTCCAGCGTTAATTTATGAGCAATGTTAGGTTCAATTTCAAAGGCGAGACAACAAGATAAGTACGGTACGAATAGAAACACATTGCTGAACTTGACAGTGCAAACGCAATCTGAAAATAGTTTTTAATAAGCTGAAAATCATACCCTGAACTCTGTATAAGTTACTGCAGTAAATGCAAAATAGTTGTTGGGCATACAGAAGGATAACACATACTCAAAATCAATAACACAATTAAACAAGGTCAGCCAATATTAGGCCTACTAGGTCTACTAATACAACTACTACTGCTGCTGCTATTACTATTACTACTTCCACTATTATTACTACGGTAACACTGCTGCTGCTGCTATTACCGGTACTACTACTGAAGGCATTACTCATTCTTGCGTAATGTAGTGTTAACTATTTTGTTTTGACGTGATTACGTTTTAAAAATTAAACTGATATATGGGGCACCAGGACGGAAACGGCGATGTAAGAATGTAGCGTTTGCAGAGTAATTCACTGCAATACTATAACTTCGTGACAAAATAATACGATTTAAATAACATTTAATGTGGTCTCATTCGATCGGGTATACTATTACGATGCGATCGTGAACTTGGTGAGGGTCTGCGGCGATTGATGGCCATTTTAGGCGTGCACGAAAATTTACGGACAGTAGGCCTATAGCCAGATTGCGAATTGAATATTTTTTCTTCAGGGGAGAACATTAAAATTTTAATCGTCGATAAAAATACTGTCAATAATATAATTAGCAACGTTGGCTGACTCGTATTGCTGTCGTGCTCAAGTTAAAAAGGAAGGAGAATCATTGTTATGTTTTGCCTTAATAATATAAAATACGGGAACTATACATTAGGCACATTAACGTGATAAATGTTGTCCCTAGCAGATACAAATTAATACTTTTCAGCAGACGACTCTATATTCTCCAAGTGGTGACAATCCTTGGCTTCCTCCCGTCAACTCGCATTCTGTATTAGGCCTATATCGCGATTCCGATGTGCTAGCGCCCTGATTTTGGTGCCAAACGAAAGATCTCGTCTAGATCTGTCGATACGCATTCATGTAAAACCTATGGGTGCATCCCCGACACAGCCACACCCATTTTTTCTAATTGTTTTTTCTCTAATTGTTTATGATGGTATACGGAGTGATTCACGAGGATTTACCGTCCCTTATGGAGCTTATTTCCGAAGACATTCTGAGCAAAAAATATCATATACGCATTTGTCCTAATCTCAATATTTTCAGAATTACATTCATTATAATTTGAAGTAGTTTGTAAAATACCATTATTCTTGAGTTTTAAGGGTAAAATAATATTACAGATAAAGAATGAATTATTCAGGAGTATCATTTCTTGAATTAGCTAGTATTCTGAAGCTAAAAATGTGTTGTGAATTCCATAGTTGCTTCGTACAGATTCTTTTTTTTTTTATTTTTAACCACAAAATTGCATTTTCTTAAGCATTTATTATACCAATTGTTACAAATCACGCCACTCTGGTAAATTCTTTAAGACTATACGTTACTTACTTACTTACTTACTTACTTACTTACTTACTGGCTTTTAAGGAACCCGTACGTTCATTGCCGCCCTCACATAAGCCCTCCATTGGTCCCTATCCTGAGCAAGATTAATCCAGTCTCTACCATCATATCCTACCTCCCTCAAATCCATTTTAATATTATCTTCCCATCTACGTCTCGGCCTCCCCAAAGGTCTTTCTCCCTCCGGCCTCCCAACTAACACTCTATATGCATTTCTGGATTCGCCCATACGTGCTACATGTCCTGCCCATCTCAAACGTCTGGATTTTATGTTCCTAATTATGTCAGGTGAAGTATACAATGCGTGCAGCTCTGCGTTATGTAACTTTCTCCATTCTCCTGTAACTTCATCCCTCTTAGCCCCAAATATTTTCCTAAGAACCTTATTCTCAAGCACCCTTAATCTTTGTTCCTCTCTCTAAGTGAGAGTCCAAGTTTCACAACCATACAGAACAACCGGTAATATAACTGTTTTATAAATTCTAACTTTCAGACTTTTTGACAGAAGACTAGATGACAAAAGCTTCTCAACCGAATAATAACAGGCATTTCCCATATTTATTCTGCGTTTAATTTCCTCCCGAGTGTAATTTAGATTTGTTACTGTTGCTCCAAGATATTTGAATTTTTCCACCTCTTCGAAGGATAAATCTCCAATTTTTATAGTTCCATTTCGTACAATATTCTGGTCACGAGACATAATCATATACTTTGTCTTTTCGGGATTTACTTCCAACCCTATCGCTCTACTTGCTTCAACAAGAATTTCCGCGTTTTCCTAATTGTTTGTGGATTTTCTCCTAACATATTCACGTCATCTGCATAGACAAGAAGCTGATGTAACCCGTTCAATTCCAAACCCTCTGTGTTATCCTGAACTTTCCTAATGGCATATTCTAGAGCGAAATTAAAAAGTAAAGGTGATAGTGCATCTCCCTGCTTTAGCCCGCAGTGAATTGGAAAAGCATCAGATAGAAACTGGCCTATACGGACTCTGCTGTAAGTTTCACTAAGACACATTTTAATTAATCGAACTAGTTTCTTGGGAATACCAAATTAAATAAGAATATTATATAAAACTTCTCTCTTAACCGAGTCATACGCTTTTTTGAAATCTATGAATAACGGATGCACTGTACCCTTATACTCCCATTTTTTCTCCAATATCTGTCGAATACAAAAAATCTGATCAATAGTCGATCTATTACGCCTAAAACCACACTGATGGTCTCCAATAATTTCATCTACATATGGAGTTAATCTTCTCAGAAGGATATTCGACAAAATTTTGTACGATGTCAACAAAAGTGATATTCCTCGAAAGTTACTACAGTTAGTCTTGTCCCCCTTCTTAAAAATAGGTACGATTATGGACTCCTTCCATTGTTCTGGTACAATTTCCTTTTCCAAAATTGCAAGTACAAGTTTATAAATTTCGCTAGATACTGCCCTTCCACCCTCTTGTATTAATTCTGCTGGAATTTGATCAATACCTGGAGACTTGTACATTTTCAGATTTTCTATCGCAATTTCGACTTCAGAAAGTGTGGGTTCCGGTATAAATGGCTCAGTAGTTTGTATTTCAATTTCGTCTCGATCATTTCTATTTGGCCTATGTATATTTAGTAGTTGCTCAAAATAGTTTTTCCATCTGTTCAGGATTGAATGAGAGTCTGCAAGCAAGTCACCATTCTCATCCTTGATCACGTTTGCCCTTGCCTGATATCCATTTTTAAATTCCTTTATATCCTTATATAAATCTCGAATGTTTTTATTCTTACTATTTGTTTCTACCTCATTCAGTTTTTCCTTCAAGTAATCTCTCTTTTTATTCCTAAATGTATGACTTGCTTCCCGTCTTTCATTGAAATAATGATCTCTATTCTCCACAATTGGATCCTGTAAGAATTTCAATTATGCCTGTTTCCTTCTATCTACTGCAATGGAACAATCTTCATCAAACCACGGTTTCTTTTTCTGAGTTTCATGATAACCTATGCTCTGCTCAGCTGCAATTTTGATATTATCTCGGATATTGCCCCACACGCTATTAGCATCTAACTCTTCCTCAGCTTCTTCAGCAGTTGCTAAAGCACCAAACCTATTTGAAATTTCAACCTGATAACGTTGCTTAGTTTCCTCGTCCTTTAATTTCAGAATATTGAATCTACTAATATTAGCTTGTTGCTCTACTCGCTTGGCTACTGATAGTCTTTCTCTTAATTCTCCAATTACCAAATAATGGTCAGAATTACAGTCTGCCCCCCTGAAAGTTCGAATGTCTACTATACTAGTGTGCCTTCTTTTATCTACCAAGATGTGATCTATCTGGTTATGTGTCATTCCGTCTGGAGAAGTCCACGTATACTTACGTATATCCTTATGGGGGAATGTTGTACTCTTGACAATTAAAATTTTTGATGTGGCAAAGTTGACTAACCGAACTCCATTGTCATTACTACGTACGTGCAGGCTCTCTTTTCCAATAGTTGGTCTAAAAATATCCTCCCGTCCTACTTTAGCATTGAAATCCCCCAATAAAACTTTCATGTGATATCTAGGTAATTGATCAAAAGTATGTTCCAATTCCTCATAGAAGCTATCCTTTATATGGTCGTCTTTCTCTTCTGTAGGGGCGTGAGCATTTATAACTATGATGTCGCACCATCTACCCTTAAGTACTAAATACGATAACCTGTCACTGATAAATTCGACCTTTTTTACTGCTGATTTTATTCTTTTATGTACAAAGAATCCTGTTCCTAATTGGTGATTATTGTTTCCTTCCCCATAATGCAATAAGTAATCGCCTATTTGTGATATGCCATTCCCATCTAACCTAACCTCTTGTACTCCCACGAAGTCTATTCTATATCTAGCTAGTTCTTTTGCTACTAATGTTACCCCTCCTGTTCTATAAAGACTAGTTACGTTCCATGTACCAAATCGTATAAACTTTTTCCTTTGCTGTGGTCGTGCCGGAGAATCAGTCCCGTTCCGAGGCTTACTGTTAGGTTTCGTAACAAGCTGTTTTTTTACGGTGATGGGTTGTTAGCCCTTCGCCCAACCCCCAAGCTGGAGGACCACCCCTTATCGGCTGTCCACGACTGCTTATTCTATATTCGCAGCTACCCTCCATATCTGGAGGCCGTCTCCTCTATCCGCAACCTGAGGACGCGCCATGCCGTGGTGATAGGGACCCACAATACATGTACGTTAGGATGCATAATTAAACTGTAAAGAATCAAGTTTCTAAAGTTGTAGGCCTATGATTTGTAACAATTTTTGTGATAAGAATGATATAATTTTTAGTTAAAAATTGAAAAACAAAATCTGTACAAAGCAATTCTGCAGTGCCTGGGAAAAGTGACACAAGTCAGTTTCCACAAACCTTTTTTGATAATTTGACAACTTACGGAACATCTGCTCGCTTGGAAAAAGAGACATAAGTATTCCTCCCATTACAATAATTAATACAGAAAAAAAAAATCAAATCGACATAAACCAGTGTAAGTTGTCAATAAATTATCAAAAAAGGTTTGTGGAAACTGACTTATGTCACTTTTCCCAGGCACTGGAGAATTAACAACACATAGGCCTATTTAGGGTCAGAACACTAGCCAATTAAATAAATGACACTTCTGAATAGTTCATTCTCTATTTGTAATATTTTTTTACCCTTAAAACTAGAAAAAAAGTATTTTACTAACAACTTCAAATTAATGTAGCTCTGAAAATATTGAGATTAGGACACATGTTTATATGACATGTTTTGCTCAGAATGTCTTCGGAAATAAGATCTGTAAGGGACGGTAAATCCTCGTGAATTACCCTGTATACTGTAGAATATTGCAGCAAGTTTTTTTAGTTTTAAGTTATGCAAAAAATAATTTCGAACATTTGGCAAGAAGAGATTAGCCGATTATTTCAGAACAATCTTCGGAGATGTCGAAAATATATTGAAACAGGAGAACACTTTAAACATCTCTTGTGACACAGATAAGATGCACTTGTATCCATTTCTAAGTTGTTTATAAACATTTTTCTCGCTAAACATATTTTAGAAACTAAAGTTGCTACCGTAGAAACGGCGGTTGATTTCGAGGTAACTGTGCGAAACGTATAACAGAAAATGCCGCTGAGGGAAGCGTCATAAATTGAGGATCCTTCAAGTGGCTTTTGAGTCAGGTGAATCCGTTTAACCCTTGCAAGCATCGCTTTCTAGTGGTTGTTGTATATTCAATATTTACGGAGAAATAAGTGGAATTCCTCCTGTAAAGAAAACAGAAGCACTCCAGGAAAACCTGAGCAAAACACTTTCTTTATCCACCATAAATTTCATATGCCCTCGTCAGGATTTGAATCCAGGTGCCGGAGCGGGAATGTAATATTCAAGCCGTTCGTCTAATTTTTCGCGTGTGTAAAATGACTTTAATCATGTGTTTTGTTAACAGGTTGCACAATCACAGAGGATGGAATACCTTATGACTTATCGAGTGGTACGGCTGTAGGATTGAAACACATGACTGATACTGACCTACCGGGTTTACTATATTCCTTTCCAGTCGAGGGAGTGGACAAATTTGAGCCAAGTAAGTAATAATTTTGCACTATAAACACTGTTATCACAGTCTAGTATTACAGTCACGAAGCTCAATACGCAGTAAATATGCATCCATAGATAGTTGCTAACCACTAGGATCGCTAATATCGCCTAATTACAGACAATGCGAAATAGTACCGGCACAGGCAATTGTTCCTAGCATCCACACAACTCAAGCTTCGTGACTGTATATACTAGACTGTGCTGTTATCTCGGTTTTTTATTCTATTTATTTTTTGTAGACTGAGACTGCAAGATGCTTATTCTCATTAATATGATAGCAGTTTTCAAGAGATAATTATTCAACAATACATACTGTACGATTTTTCAAGAAACAGGATATTAAAGGTACAATGGTCCCCCTCCCAAAGAAAAAATGGCCGGCTGGAATTTTCTAAGTCTCAGAAAAACGGATTTGAACATGCGCGGAAAGGCCTTAGATGAGTTCACAAGAGAATAAGTTATGTTTTTAAACGGCTATCTCTTAATAGTTTCAATCTAGATTTACACTCATGAAGGGTAAATAATTTCTTTCCAACATTCTGTTGTAACAAAGATGGATAGTGGTTTAAAAAATCAATCATCATAGTTAGTTCGAAATGCCTCTTGCTGTAGATAAAATAACCACGCAAATTTTCAGAGTAAGTTCTTCGTGTTGTAAGTAATGTCATTAATTTCAAGAGGTTATTCTTTGAGATATTTCAAATAAAAGGTTTGATACAATTTTGTTCGTTTTCGCTTCCTTTTACAGAAGAAAAATGTTTTATACGAAACATTTCATAGTATGTTTTGCGAAAGAAATTAATTTTATTCCCAATATGCTAAGTCAATTTAAGAGAGCAGTGTATTATAACAAATGTAACATTTTAAAATTCCTTTGTATAACGAAAAGTTTCATAAAATTACATTTGTTCGGATAAAACTTCTACACATTTGAAGGATAAAACTAAAATTGTTTCAATAATTTATTATCATAATGCACTGCTCTCTTAAATTGACTGAACATATTGGATATTAAATCAATGACTTCCCAAAACACGCTGTGAAATATTTCATATTAAACAATTTTTATCTCGAAAAGGAAGCAAAGACGAGCAAAATTGTTTTACACTTTTTTTGTTTGAAATATCTCAAAGAATAACTTCCTGAAATCAACGACATTACTTACGGTTCACTGTGTATAACAAAATAGTTTAATACCATAATGGTGGGAAGTTCGTAGTTTTCTCAGAAAAAAAAAAAGTATTTTTTTTTTTTTGCCAAACTTTTACATCTTCTAATTTGATAACTACTGCGAATAGGATCGTGATTTTTGTCCACGTCGATAGAATATCTAATAAAGAATTATTTATCCCTTTGGTGTATTTCAATAGAATGGATGATTTTCGTGTAAGTTTGATTTAAAAAACCACACAATTGAATTTAGCGTGCAACGAGAAAAGGTTGTATCGTTACAGTCAGAGAGAGAATTGGAGAGAAGTTTACCGCATTGCCTAACAGGCTAGAGTTCGTTTCCCTCTTGCAAAATATCACGAGGACAACCAGCATAGTGTGTGTTAATATCTTGGCAATCTTCATACCGATTTTTTATATTCAGTATGGGTGTGTATCGAGTATCGCAATGCTAAAATGTACGAGCAGAAAATATCTCGATTTTTTTAATGCACGCTTTAACATCTGTGGTCATATCATGTGTTTAGTATCTCTAGGTACATCAGTAGGCCGTTGGATGGAATCACTATTAGGCCTTCTAAAAATTGGTCTAAAGTTAAATGTCAATAAATCGATTTCTATTAATATTGAAAATGGGGAAGTTAGTAGAAAAGGACTTAGTACTTTATCCTGATACTCTTATAAAAGGTATTGAGCGAGAGAAAACCATGAAATATTTAGGGGTTTCTTTCAACGAAGAGATAGTTTGATCGAAAGTTATTTCTACTAAATCTAAAACAGTGATCTTGAAAATCTAGTCTCCACAGCCATGTTACGTCCAGATCAAAAGTTAAACTTAATTAATCACGAAACGTATTTTACGTTTTTTATTGGTTTCAATGTGCTCTATCATTCTCTTCAGTTTGCGTGGTTATTTCACTTCCACCCTATATTTACTTAGGCAAGTGTCCTTAAGTCTAGATCTATGATCCTTTCGGCATGAGTTCGAATCTGCATCGTGACAGAATTATTTAATTCCATTTTTTAAAATCTTATCTGTGCAGTACAGTATGTCCGAAAAGTCGCTGTGCAGTGAAATTTGACTTACCGGTACACTTATAGTTACAGTTCCTACAATATATGTAGAAAATATCGTTCATTGACAGCCAAATATGCTTGCACACGCCTCTGCATGTTGACGATTACCTTTCCCAGGGTTTCTTGGTTGATATATTAGATGTTGGCCTTTATTGTATCTCGCAGTTCTCAAATGTATGCGAATTGCCTTGGATAATTTCTTGCAATTCATGAGATGTGGACTGTACCATATTTTAAATTAAATCTGACATATCTGCCGAGAATCGCACACAGTTTGAATTAGTTACCATAATAAATTCATCAGCTGTTGCAAGGGATGCATATGGCCAATCCTTTCAAATCCTGGACAACGCGTTTTAATATGTAAGAACAGTTTAGTATATACAGTCACGAAGCTCAATACGTAATAAATATGCATCCATAGATAGTTGCTAACCACTAGGATCGCTACTATCGCCTCATTACAGACAATGCAAAATAGTACTTACACAGTCTTTTGTTCCTAGTACCCTCATAAACTCAAGCTTCGTGTCTGTATATACTAGACTGTGATGTAAGTACACAGACATTTCAGGAGATAGTCCAAGCTTTGAAAAAACTTTACCATTGTAGTTTAATTCTACAGTTATTTTTAAATGTCGTGTGTTCATATGTGCCAGACAAAAAATTGTGTGGATTTAGAAACATTGAATAACTTTATGATGTCTTTACTGTGTTAACTTTTTCAATTTACCTAGTTTCGAAGTACACTCATTCTAGTACAAGACATAACTCTTCACAGATACACATCATGCATAACGTGGCCCGCCGAAGTGGT
Organism: Periplaneta americana; assembly: GCF_040183065.1. Classification (NCBI taxonomy): domain Eukaryota; kingdom Metazoa; phylum Arthropoda; class Insecta; order Blattodea; family Blattidae; genus Periplaneta; species Periplaneta americana. Next base: position 54,953,869 of record NC_091132.1, read on the forward strand.
GTGCAACTTGAAAATGGGTTACAGTCCTGCCATCTATGCGGAACCCGAATCGCGCAAGCGAAGTGGGTAGGCTTTATATACATACAGTTTCGAAGAGGTATCCTTCATTGTCTGAAGCCTAATGAAGACACCGCGCATCTTCTGGTTTCCTGTTGTGGTGGAGTGTGTTCATCAGGAAATCAGAAGACAGCGCGGGATCTTCACTAGGCTTCGGATAATGAAGGATACCACTTCGAAACTAGTCAGCCAGGTAAATTGCAAAAGTTAACACAGTAAAGACATCATAAAGTAATTCAGTGATTATAAATGTTAAAGGAGTGTATCGAAAAATGTATAAGACATTTAGAAGGGCTAAATCACAAGGAATGAAAAATTATGAGACCAGAGTTCGATCCACTAGTCGAGTGACGAATATTTAATTAACCTTTGATTATTGATTATTATCGATTAAGAGACCTCATACCCGCCTTCCTTTAACACGATAACGAGTAAACCGAACGTTAAAACTTTAATTTTGACGCGAACAAGAGTCCGGCCATTTTTTTCAGTGGGGACGACGACTGTACTTGTAAAGTAGAGACAAATTTGAAGCGAGGCAAGTTGAGGCCAAACAAATGACGAAGTATAGACAGAAAACCTCAAGCAGTATCTGATCTGAGATATTCGACATTAAGGCGAATAAACTTGACTGTCTTTTTCGGGGCCGGAACCCGGGACGGACTTTTGCACTTAGGCGTACATTAGGCTAATTCATATGTTCCCTAAATGCGATGATAGTCCAAGTACGACAGGCGGCCAAGATGGCATTCGTCAATCCGATGCTGACCGATGGGCCATCCTGCCTCACCCTACAGAATCTGGTATCTTACCCAGAACACGGAGCCCGAAGTCTTTTCTATATCAGCATTGTAAACCCCAAGACTTCACCCCAACTTATTTTTAACTATTTCAGAATATAAATGAAACTATAGACAGGTGGAGAGCTTTGGTGTAATTGCAGAGGAAAAAGGAGTGTCCCGAGAAAAACCATACACATCTGCTTATCTATCCAAAATCCATTATATCCAGGATGGGAATCAAACCCGGGCCGTCACATCGTGTATTGTAAAATACATTTCCCGAAGACGATGATTTAGTGGCAACAGTAATGTGTTGTTGATGAAAATAATAGTTCTCGTTTTTTAAGTAGCTATAAAATTTAATTCTGTACTTACAATTTCAATAATTTGTGCCAGAGTAATGGATTCTGGCGGTGAAAATGAAATCAACTAATTTACGATTAAGTCACCACGGTGGTCTAGAAGCTAGGTCGCTGGACTTATTATCCTGTGGACCCAGGTTCGATTCCCGGCGTACCCCCGATTTATAACTTGTGTAGGGCAAGCTCGTGGTCCAGGTACAGTAATAAAAGAGTTTTCTCCGGTTCCCCTGTGGCATCTCAACAAAACTCATCGTCTCATCGCGGGTGTAACGTAGACCAGCCTCTCATGGTGCACCCTTGGCAACGACTCTGTCGGTAAATTGGTCTACAGAATTGGCTTCATATGGGTGAATGACGAACAGTCAAGTATCCGCCTTTAGTAAAAAGAAAAAAAATATATTAACCGCCATCACCAATAACAATTTGTAAATCACTGTAGAAATGTTTTCCGCACGAAATGCAGGAAATCACATTTTCAGAAATGTTATCTTTTTACACGTTCGTAGAAAATGCATTTTTTTATAGAATGTGATGTCTGTCGTCACATTAACTAAATTCCTGTCGTCACATTAACTAACTTACTTTCCTTTTACGGATTATACAAACGCACATGGAGAGTTCGCGCACTGCAGTAAGATGACAACTTATGTCAAGTATCACGGCAGCATAATATCTTTCGCAGAAAATGTATGTTTAGCTCTGGATTTTAACTGAAACTCAGAATATGGCTAATCTGTGCTGTTCTTACCTTCGACAATATCATGATAAGGCCACAACAGAAGAATAATACGGAGATAGTGGTAGCAAAAAACAATCTTAAAACTCAGATTGCTAGGCAATCAGCTAACAATACTCTTCTGTTGAAAGCGAATCCAATAAGACTGTGTAAAGTACCGTATTTCCTCGCAATGGTGCCGTAAATTTCCAATCACTTTCTGATAGCAACTGCATACTGCTTCAGTAAAAGGCGTTGTCTCTGGGCGATGACATTTATTTTCTTCAGCACCTTCTCATTTGGGCAAGTAAAGTGAGATGAATGCGACAATTGTTCGGCACTACTTGCCTCTTGCCTTGCATCAAATTTGTCTCTAATGTCCTACAAACCTTTATAAAACAAGATCTATGAGGAGGATTGTTCTGAATACAGAATTTGAGGCACACTTAATTTGTGATTGTTATGGTAGCTTAGATAGTGATTCTTTTGTATCTTTACTGGAAACAAAATTAAGGAGTGCCCATTTTTCTTTAATATTCATTGCAACAATTTATTTCGTTACACTATTTTTACACCTTAAAATCTCATGTTTGAATATGTACTTCCATGAATTCGGAGACTTTAATGACTGAAGATTGTTTACTTATGGTTTTAAGTAAAGATATTGAGAAAATAGTGTATCATAGATTTTTAATGTAACTTAATTCTGTATTGCAAGTATAATTTTGATTTAAATGCATTTTTTATTATTAAAGGTAATGAACAGACGTTATATCTGGATTTTCAATACAATAAACCAAACCTTGACATATTTTTAGTGGAGTCGTATTCGGAGTTTGAGGAACATCAGGTAAGAGATATAAATAAATACATTTTTATACGTCATGTTGAACTATGTAGGAGATAAGCAACACAAAGCAGGGGATTGCCTGTTAGGGTGAGGCAATAATGGGACTTCGAGAGCCCTTGGTCGTTATAGTAGCTCTGAAGGCCTAACAAGAATTCTGAAATGCGGCGAAAACTGAAGGTTAAAGGTAGTTCTGGATGTGTTAAAGTGACAGCCCCACTACCAGTCTTAACAGTCTTCAGATTGGTAGGCTAAACCTGTCATAGGGAAATCTCGTATCAACTCAAATCTTACGAAGTGATAATACCCCGATTGATGACGATTTGTTGACGACCACAGCTAAGAACATGGACAGTGCATAAGGTATTGGAGATCAAATGACAATAGTGAGGAGCTTAAATGGAACTCTAAGAAGATGAAAGGAAAAGTACAAAGGAACTATATGGTTATGTTTTATTGTTAGTTAAATCCACCAAGAAAAACGAGAGCCATCAGGTATAGCCATTTTATTAAACTCGAAGTTGCAAAGAGTCCGTAGGTATAACTTTATCAATGATAAAATGATACAATATTGTAAATGTATGCATTTGTTTATTTATTTATACTGGCAGAGTTAAGGCCATACATTTTACCAGAACACAAAGTGCACAAGCAGTGAAAAGTTGCATGAAAGTTGCTAGAAATTATTTAACATTTATTCCAATACTAGCTAAAAACACCAGGCGTTGCTCAGGTTTTCCTTTTTGCTTCTTGACTTAAGGAGATCTCAGCAATTCAACTATAGAAAACCAAAACGAATTATTGTCTTTACTAAGCTTTCCTAGTCCCTAAAGATTAATCTTTACATAGCGTCACTTACATGAATTAATGACCTTAGCCAAAACGCCTGCCAATATTAACACAATTATATCTGTATTATCATGTCGTGAATGTACAGTAGTATGTATGTTAAGCCTACTGGAAAGAACAATCTGTTAATTTTTAAAATACGCTTCTCTCAAAATATTATCCTTCAAGTCCAAAAATGATTTATTGCGAGATTGTATTGTATTCTATACATAAAATAAAAATGACATAATTAATATACAGTATTATGTGTGTTATTTTTCAAGTCGTATTTAAAAAGTGGGTATGGCATAAGCAGGCATAAAGCAGACAAGGGGCACAAAATTATATATATTTTTTATTTGGATAGGTATTGATTCTCTGATATGACCGATAAAGAGGTAAATTTTAACTCATCATGATACCCCAAGGGGTTCAGACTGGGAACAAGAGAATTCCCTATTTATCGTCAATTGTCTTCAAATGTTAAGCGAAAGCACACATAGATAGGGAATTACATCAAATTTGTGTCAGCACAGCTTTAGATCAATGTAGAACATTGAATCAATTCTAAATGGATGTAAAGGAACCGAGAGGATGTTTTTGTTTAGTGAAACTAAAAGACAAAGCTAATTAAAAGCAAAAACAGTAAGGCACATGATAACATCTTTTCTTTTTGGTGCCTGATCTTCAACTGTATTGGATATGGGAATGACGGATTTGAACTGGAATGCATCAAATCCGCCACATCCAGACAAGATTGATGAGAAATAAATAGATACATAGATAGATGGATGGATGGATGGATGGATGGATGGATGGATAGGTGGGTGGGTGGGTAGGTAGGTAGGTAGACATGTGGTTACGACTAGTTACTGCTGGAACAAGAAGATCGTAATAATGTTTTATAATTTCAGGGTACCGTGTTTGATTCTGTAAGTATAGTGCTGCTTGCTTCATGCACTGGTTCATCAAAGACCTCGAGATTGGTAAGTTTTGTTCATTTGATTTATGTAGTTTGTGGTATGATATGCACAAAAATGTCATTTAACAGAGAATCTTCTATTGTTTTACAGGAAGTGAGAGCAACAATAGATATATTTACAAATAACTACCCTCCCAAATTTGAGAGCGATTATTATGAAGTCACAGTTCCTGTTCCATTACCAGCACATTTTACACTTTTTGGAGGGTGTGATACTCAAATCATTAATGTAATGGATTATGATGTTCAGTACAGCCATTATGAAAGTAGTTTGGAAATCACTGACCCTGGAAATACAGAAGAGTTCAGTATTAAGTTATCAGAAAGAATCGAGAAAAACTGGACTATTGACATAAGTACAAGTAAAACTTTAAGGATTGAAGAGCCGCTTGAATTTACTTTAATTGCAACGGTAAGTTTTCATATCAATTACTTTCTCATTTAAAATTGAAATTGAATTAATTAAAATGTGAAGATAACATTAATTTTGTATTTAGCCTATATTAAGTTAAGATCATTTTTGTACTTGTATGAAGTTGACATCAATTTTGTATTTACTCACTCACTCATCCACTCACTCACTCACTCACTCACTCACTCACTCACTCACTCACTCACTCACTCACTCACTCACTCACTCACTCACTCACTCACTTTAAATCAGTTTATTACAAAATATCCAAATAGTAAAAAAATACAAGAAATTAGGAATACTCACTCACTCACTCACTCACTCACTCACTCACTCACTCACTCACTCACTGATCCCTATATCCCTGTATTTACAATATACTTTACCGAGTGAGGTGGCTCATGCATTCCGCATGGGACTCGCATTCAGGAGGTCCGTCCGTGAATCGAACCACGGACCAACCTGACTGTGACTTTTCTGTGGTTTTCCACAGTTACTTAGGCAAATGCTGGGTTGGAATTTTCATTGCCATTGTCCATATCCTTTCCCCTCCCGTGTAGAAAAAGAATTTAGATTTCATATCATTCATCTTCTTCATCTCATTCCGTAGACATATTCAGGTCAAGACCCATGTCTTCGTCCGCTTGAGGGAGGGAGGGCGTTCTCTCCGCAACCGTCCCTGGGTTCCCAGCCTTCCACAATATCTTTGCCAGGATTCATTCCTTAAGAGCACTTTCAAGGGTGCTTTGAATACATTGGAATAGATCTTGTGCCGCTTGGTCACCTTGGCGTTACGAACTTGGGGGGAGGTAGGGGGTCCCCCATTGAATGAGCGGGTGAGGAGTCACATGCGGTCGGTGGGCTGGTACACTTCATCCTCATTCATCCCATAAAATTCGGGGTGCACAATAAGCCTCAGTATGGCCGACATGCAAAGAATCGTCCCTAACCCACTACTAGCCACTGTTACCTAACCTACAGTATACTCTCGATATTTGGGCTAATGGCCGAGAAGAGGTACCTGGATAATGGGAAAAACGGGTAATGCGAAAGTTTATTCTTTTGCATGACATGATTACTAACATACACTTTTTTAACATTCCGGTACGACTACTGTGAGAACAACAAGTAGACAGCAAATGTACATGAAAACAGACTGACCATCTGCATGACAGTAGCACAGTGGTGCATGCCAAGCCTGTACGGGCAAGCACATTCGACGAGCAGATTTTTCTGTTCACAAGTTACTTCCCTCCCCCTACCCAGGAAGCACCGAAAGAGGGGTAGCGGTGCAAGGTTGTCCATGCATAAGTCAATTAGAGCAGAAAATCTGTCTCCACACTTACAGCTAGAAATAATTAATTAAACATTCACATATTACATTATTGAAATGTACAGTCTTAGAAAAAAATTTTGTCGCACAGTATAAGTCCCAGAAAGGAGACAGTGCGCATGATCAGACATACAATGAAACAAAACTAATTTTATTACCTCAACTAGTAGTTCTCTTGTAAACCAGGTCGCTCGTCCTCTGTTCTAAGATTGCAATGTATATCTATTATCAGGCAGTACATCTCACTGGAGTCATGTGACGATATGTGCCAAAAGAAGAACAATATTGTTTGTATGCATCTGAAATCTGATTAGTGTAATATGTAGTTAGTCTGCGATGTATGCAATGGAGGGAGAAAGGAACTGGCCATCCTAACTCATTATCTCCTGGCTTAATTGCCTCATGAGTAGTGCCTCATTGGTATTACTTGTGAGGTTCAGAACTGTCTTCGGACAGTTGACTAAAGAACAACAACAATATAAAGTGACAAGAAATAATGAAAAAAATTATACTGGACTTCAAATTAAAACGGCAGGTTGTTGACTAAGCTTTACTGGTCCGAAGTTGACGGTTCCCTGTTGAGGAGATGGAAAAAGGACTGTCCCTTTGTGAAAGAGCAATCGGAGGAATCTGAGCCACAGCTATCGGCTACTGTAGGGATCCATAATAAACAGCGCGTGAATGACGCAGGTTGTGAACTAAGCTTTACTGCTCCGAAGTTGACGGTTCCCTATTGAGGGGATGGAAAAAGGAATGTCCCTTTGTGGAAGGACAGTCTGAGGAATCTGAGCCGCAGCTACCGGCTACTATAGGGATCCATAACAAACAGCGCGTGAATGACACAGGTTGTGAACTAAGCTTTACTGCTCCGAAGTTGACGATTCCCTGTTGAGGGGATGGAAAAAGGAATGTCCCTTTGTGAAAGAACAATCGGAGGAATCTGAGCCGCAGCTATCGGCTACTGTAGGGATCCATAACAAACAGCGCGTGTATGACGCAGGTTGTGGACTAAGCTTTACGGCTCCGAAGTTGACGGTTCCCTATTGAGGGGATGGAAAAAGGAATGTCCCTTTGTGAAAGAACAATCGGAAGAATCTGAGCCGCAGCTACCGGCTACTGTAGGGATGCATAACAAACAGCGCGCAAATGACGCAAGTTGTGAACTAAGCTTTACTGCTCCGAAGTTGACGGTTCCCTGTTGAGGGGATGGAAAAAGGAATGTCCCTTTGTGAAAGGAGAGTCGGAGGAATCTGAGCCTCAGCTACCGGCTACTGTAGGGATCCATAACAAACAGTTCGTGAATGACGTTCGACTACGAGTATTCTAAGTTCCTTGGTTCGACTACTTCGCATGCTACCTAGCTCCAATGTATATTGCTATACAGGCGGCAGTGAGTAAAAGACAAGGGTGAACAAAATGAATTTTAAATGATAAAATTGAGTTACAATAATTATTTACATTCTTATTTATCCTTTTAATAAATGCAATAACATTATTTCACAACAGAAGCTGTTATATACTAGGCCTATGCAGTTTTGAATAACTAACCAAAAGTTATTTATAATTTGCAATACTAAATGAATAATTTAAAAATAACTGTGTTCACGTATAATACTTCTCAAACTGCTGGAATATAAGATAATTGTCATTATAATGGCAATACTGCTATGCGAAAATAAATATTTTGAAAGGTGATTTCGCCAGAATCGTTTCTTCGAATTCCTTCTCACACTATAGTCTTTACGTCTCGTAAAATATTATTTGAAGAAGAAAGTCTAAACATAGCACGCTTACCATCATCGAACAGCTTGGCTCATATTCTTGGATTTGTTAGATGATATACTGGTACGTACTTGTAGGCCTACGAATGTGCTGCTGAAAATCATAATAATTTTCGCTGCAAAATTTAAGAATCTTCGAATACATGTAATAATTGAAGGAATTGTGAAGCTAATAAAGTCGTCATTATATTTAGTCTTAGAAAAAGTTTTGTCGCACATATTTTATAAGTCCCAGAAAGGAGGCAGTGCGCATGATCAGAGGACGAGCGACCTGGTTCACAAGAGAACGACTAGTTGAGGTAATAAAATTAGTTCTGTTTCGTTGTATGTCCGATCATGCGCACTGCCTCCTTTCTGGAACATAAAATATCTGTGTGACAAAACTTTTTTCTGAGACTGTACATATCAGCTAGAACTTCAATCAGAGGTAACTTTATATTAATAAGCAATTAATTATTTTCGAGCGTAAGCCATGCACGGGTAATCTGTAAACCGGATAAACCGCGCCTGTTATTAGAGAGTATACTGTATTACAGTTTTTGTGGAATTCGTCATTAAATTATAAGTAACATTAAATAGACATACAATAAAACAATAAAATAAACAATGTGAACGTTCTTCTACATTATACAATGGATTTATTTATACACTACTTTTTCATATGCGAGCTTGCGGTAGCGCCACAGTTAAGGCGTAACACTGCAAGCCAGAAGGTCGCAGGTTCGATTCCCGATGGAGTCATGGATTTTTTCCATTGTTCTAATGGTCTAATCCTTCCGCACTACAGCTGTTCTTTGGATTTTTTTGTTTGGGATATTAGAAATATTTTGTGTATTTCAGTCTTGTTGGACGAACTCCAGGAACACATTGTATATGGTTATGAACACATTAGAGACACACCAGGAATATTCGAATGTGTACAATTTCCAATAAGGATACGTGCTGATGCCTACTTTATCATGAGTACATGTGTTCTTATTGAAAGCAGAAATACAATATAATATGGTAATGAAAGTAAAAATAGTGCACTGGCAGAACCAAAATGTGCCAAAAGAGTGGAAAAGAACGTGCGAAGGAATCTACATGTACTCTGGGTGATGCTGATCCCCTCCCCAGAAAGGGCACAACTCTTTTCCTTCCCAATTTTTCATTATTCATATTTATTGTAGTCCATTCCTTCCATAGCATATATTCCTTAACCAGGCATACAATTTTCTGTCACACTTTACACAGACTTTGGACTGTCAAATAACCAAATCATATTATAGGAAATACCTTAAGTGTGTTTAAAATGATGTATTTGTAGACTAGGGTTATCTTTCTCCAGTCAGTCATGACAATTAAAATATTTTAAGTACGGTATGTATAAATGTTATTAAAAACAGTTGTTTGTTTCTTCTACATGAAAACATTGGGAAGGGCCTTGTAAAACATGGCATTGCAATAATGTGAATCATTGATCTTTCCAATATCTAATTCTTCAGTTTTATTCATTAAATAACTGATTTTCTTTTGTGTGGAAGTCTTTGTAGTCTGAGCTGGATTGATAAAGGTGTAATTTATATTTATTTATGTGTCTGCCTGTACTTTCCTACAAAATTTTGTCGAATATCCTTTTGAGAAGATTAACTCAATATGTAGATGACATTATTAGGGATCATCAGTGTGGTTTTAGGCGTAATAGATCGACTATTGATCAGATTTTTTTGTATTCGACAGATATTGGAGAAAAAATGGGAGTATAAGATACAGTACATCAGTTTTTCATAGATTTCAAAAAGGCATATGACTCGGTTAAGAGAGAAGTTTTATATAATATTCTTATTGAATTTGGTATTCCCAAGAAACTAGTTCGATTAATTAAAATGTGTCTCAGTGAAAGTTACAGCAGGGTTCATATAGGCCAGTTTCTATCTGATGCTTTTCCAATTCACTGTGGGCTAAAGCAAGGAGATGTACTATCACCTTTGCTTTTTAACTTTGCTCTAGAATATGCCATTAGGAAAGTTCAGGATAACAGAGAGGGTTTGGAATTGTACGGGTTACATCAGCTTCTTGTCTATGCAGATGACGTAAATATGTTAGGAGAAAATCCACAAACGATTAGTGAAAACACGGAAATTCTACTTGAAGCAAGTAAAGCGATAGGTTTGGAAGTAAATCCCGAAAAGACAAAGTATATGATTATGTCTCGTGACCAGAATATTGTACGAAATGGAACTATAAAAATTGGAGATTTATCCTTTGAAGACGTGAAAAAATTCAGATATCTTGAAGCAACAGTAATAAATATAAATGACACTCGGGAGGAAATTAAACACAGAATAAATATGGGAAATGCGTGTTATTATTCGGTTGAGAAGCTTTTGTCATCTAGTCTGCTGTCAAAAAATCTGAAAGTTAGAATTTATAAAACAGTTATATTAGCGATTGTTCTGTATGGTTGTGAAACTTGGACTCTCACTTTGAGAGAGGAACGAGATTAAGGATGTTTGAGAATAAGGTTCTTAGGAAAATATTTGGGGCTAAGAGGGATGAAGTTATAGGGGAATGAAGAAAGTTACACAACGCAGAACTGCAAGCATTATATTCTTCATCTGACATAATTAGTAACATTAAATTCAGATGTTTGAGATGGGCAGGGCATGTAGCATGTATGGATGAATCCAGAAATGTATATAGAGTGTTAGTTGGGAGGCCGGAGGGAGAAAGACTCTTGGGGAAGCCGAGACGTAGATGGGAGGATAATATTAAACTGGATTTGAGGGAGGTGGGATATGATGGTAGGGACTGGATTAATCTTGCTCAGGATAGGGACCGATGGCAGGCTTATGTGAGGGCGGCAATGAACCTCTGGGTTCCTTAAAAGCCATAAGTAAGTAAGGAAGTCTGCCTGTACTTTATGTAAAACATCTAGAAATAGGCCTACAAAGATGTTGCGGTGTGAACAATAAGAACAACTGTTAAATTTGGCATGAAAATTTCACATGCATTTGTGGTTCGAACAGCACTGGCATTTTTTTCAGCCCATAGAAGAATTAAACATCCGTAATGAAAAAAAGACTTTTATAGGAAGAAATCACTGTATTTTGATGTAGCAGTGAGGAGGTAATCGGTATATTTACAGTTATTGCTTCGGAAGGAAACAGGAATAAAAATTGACAGCGGGAGGAAATCGAGAGTCACGCATGTAGGCTACTCAGCTTCTGACTTTTTTGCTTCCATAACAAAGCAATACCGGTACTGACTCTTGTAAAAGTTATAAATTTCAACCTTCGTATGTACAGACACTACTTCAAAGGTACTGGTATTGTCGGTTTTGGAGCAAAATTTTAGTTGGAGTGTCTTGTGACAAGAAATTAATCTAGTCTTCAAAGTAAAGACCATTAGATTCTATGGTCTTGAGCCACCTTTCAGCGGGGTTTGCTATCCTGCGATGGACCAGCCAACGTAAAATGAAATCCCCTGTCACTCTTTCCTCTTCTTTTTTCTCCCCTTCTACATCATGATCGTCACTACCATCACCACGGGAGTTGTCATTATCATCAGTACCACCATTGTTATCATTGTCATCATATTGAATTGGTTACCTAAAGACGTAGTATCATCTGCGAGATTATCTAGCTTCGATGAAACAGGTGATAGCGACATGATAGCTTATTTAGTGATATGAGTCTGAAGATTCGCCATGGAATTACCTGACATTTGCCTTAAAACTGTAACTGATCGGCTAAGGGAGAAAATCCTAATAGAAAAAATCCTGGTCCTCCAGGAAGGGGGTTGATGCGCAGTTCCTGCTCCCCTATTTTCCTAAAACAGACATTTTGCAAAAAACTCTAAAACAATAATATGCAATATCATCTCTCTTCTTGTTCCGGTTTCATGACTGCTGATGCTGTCTTCCGGAAACCAAATGCCAAACCTCCCTATCCATCCACTGTTCTGTTGTCAAATTCCTTGACGTCATGGCAGTGTTCCATCCACGTCTTTGCTGGACGACCTCTTTGCCTTCTTTCTGTCTGTATCCATTCCATAATTTATCGTGGTAGTCGTTCCTCTGTCATTCTCTTTACATGTCCATACCATTGTAGTCTTTTCTTCTCCATAACGTCAATAATGTTTGGTTCTTCCTCTACTTTCATAATTTCTTTTATATGTCTATTTTTTACTCTTTCTTTTCTTGATTTCCCTGCTGATCTTCTTAAAACATCCATTTCTGTAGCCAAATTTTCATTTTGTTCCCTTGTAGAAATTTTCCATACTTCTGCGCCATAGGTAAGAAAAAATACTTTGAATTACTGTTTTATAAATTTGCAGTTTCCTTTTTCTTGTTATTCTATGTTTATTCCACCAAAGAGAATTTAGAGCATTAATTGCTTTCTTTGTTTCGGAAATTCTATGTTCAATTTCTGGATTACTTTTTCCAAATTGATCTATTTTCGTCCCTAAATATATATACATTCCGTACTTGGTTCTATAATTTCTCCATTGTCTAGTTGCAATGGTTCTATCTCCTCGCCATTACATAAATAGTTAGTTTTCTTTATATTTATCATCAATCCCCAACGTTCGTATTCCTCTTTTAATTTTCTTGTCATGTATTCTATGTCGTCATGATATTGTGCAATAATATGCAATATAAAAGTCTAAATATGGGCTATTAAATTTAAAATTAAAAAATATGCATTGTGCATGAATTTACTCCCAAAAAAGGGGGAAAGTATGATTATTTGGAATCGATAAGTTATAAAACGAATATTTGCAAAGTTTGAGAAGTGTGATCAGCTTATTTAAAAACACGCATTTACATGGAAATCCGAGCTCTGTTAATAGCATTTGGTACGCACCCTCCTCACAGTATCTTAACATCCGAGGGCAGTTCCTACTTCATGTAGATTTTCTTTGGTAAGCACATGAGGTTGTCATTGGCTTTTCCAGTCATTCACAGAACCTGTTTCATTAAACTGATCCACTAAATTTGGTACAGTATTGTTTGTCTAACAGAACTGAGTGACCGGAATATTTACATCTAAAGTTTTCCGTTGTTCTGCCACACGACTTTTTTTTCCGTATATACTTTCTCAAAATTTATACACATTCGCGCACAGAATATTTAACCATTGCAAAACACAACACAACATAAGAGAATGAACTGTAATTATTCTTAGTTGACTCACTGCGTGCCTTTACTGCCTGCTGTCGAGGATAGACTGACACAGGAAACACATTGGGTGATCAGCCTACTAACCTGCAGCAAACCCCTAGGGAGTGCAAGCAACGGTGATGAGGGGGAGCAGATCTACTGCTGATTGGCCCACAGAAACACCAGGAACATTCGCTGAAACTCATAATATAAACGATGATAAGCACATTGAAATCACAAACGCAATGAAATAACAGCTTCTGAAGGCTACGGTAACTTTCATCCAGAGAAAATGGTCAAAAATATCTTTTCAAGTATCTGAAAAATGAAAAAACTTTATCTAAAATTGCTTTATCTTCTATTAGTAAAATTCGATATTGAACTCGCAAGATATATTGCCACTAGTATAAATTCAACTGTTCATTCCATTTTTCTTAAGTTCTAATGTAAATTTTGTTAGATATGTTATTTTTTACTTTATTTCAGGACATAGATCCAACAGGCAAAGGAACTAAGAGTCTTCTTGGAGAGGCAAAAATAAAAATAATTCCAGACATTGAGAAATCTACACCTGCGTCACCTCTATTTGAGGAAGCAATTTATACACTGGAGCTAAGATCAGTAAGTTTCCTTAATTTTATTGACTATTCAGAACAGAAAAAAATATTGTGTTGCCTGTAAAATATTTGTGAAATACTGGTATAATTAAATAATAGACGAGAAGCGTAGGCATTTTTTTTCTTGGAGCCAATTGAAGTCAAAACTTACTACAGGTCTATATTACTTTTAATAACTCATTCTACATTATCATTTTCATTGTACGAGTATAGTCGTCCTTGGCAAGGAAAATAGAAGAGAATAGCTTTTAACATGCCTCGTAATATGGAAAGCAATGCACCGAAGATATTTATGACACTCATAAAAAGACCATTGTGATCCCAAACAATTTTTCAATTATTATGGGTTCTTTAGACATTGTTAAAACACTTATTTCTTTGCAACGAGGATATGAAAATAATACAGAATGACTCTTTAAGAACAATATTATCCATGTTGAATCTTTTGTACACTACTTTTAACACTTTAATATAAATAATTGATTAAATGGCGATCTTACTCGTGTTAATTATGCAAGCATGTGTGGCTTACAGCTGTTTCGGTGTTATTTGACACCATCCTCAGAGCCTACTAGATCTCGGCGCTATCTCAACTTCGCTGCCTGTTGTGTGGGTGCGTTCGTGTATGAGTTGTGTCAAATAGTGTGTGTGTTCTGAAATTGATCTGTGTGTTGAGAATTTGATTAGGGTGTCCTTTAGTGTGTCTGTATATTTCATATTGTTCTAGTGTGTTGAGTTATTGGTTTTCGGGTTGTATGTGTAGGATTTCCATGTCTGTATTTATGTTATTGTATATGTGGTTAGCATTAGTTATGTGTTCGGCATATGTAGATGTATTGTGTCCTCTGGTTATTGCTTTAATATGTTCTTTGAATCGAGTTTGGAATGATCTGCCTGTCTGTCCAATGTAGAAACTGTCGCAACTATTGCATGTGAGTTTGTATACGCCTGTGTGGTTGTATTTATTTGTTTGTGTTGTTTGTGTGTTGAGATGTCTTTGTAGTGTGTTTTCTGTTCTGTATGTTATGTTGTATTTCTGTTTTCTGAATGAGGATGCGATCTTGTATGTGTTTTTGTTTTCGTATGTTAGTCTGATGTATTTCTTGTGTTCTTGTGTTTGTGTTGTGTTGTGTGTTTTTGTGTTTGTTGAGTTTTTGTTTTATCTTCCTTATGCTGTTGTCTATTATGTTTGGGTTGTAACCATTTTCTTGTGCTATGTATTTGATTGTGTTCACTTCTTCATTGTAGTCTTGTTGGCTCATGAGTATGTTGAGTAATCTGTGTACCATTGTTCTGAATGCAGCATGTTTGTGTTGTGTGGGGTGATTATATGTGCTCCAATACACACTGGAACTTGAAAACAATAACTCCATAAATTTTCTAGACATCACCATAACAAAAGTTGACAACAAACACACCTTCAAAATATACAGAAAACCAACCTCCACCACCACACACATACACAACACATCTAATCACTTCCACTAGGTCATTCCATGTAGTCGAGCTGAAACGACTGCTATTCTTTCTTGTATGGTGAGCATTCTTTCCAATTATATATAAAAGAAATCCATGCATCAGCGATATCAGGAAAATGTCAAGATACTTTTGAATCACTCTGTATATTATGAACATATTAGATACGGTATACTCCATTTAACTGTTTCAGAGAGAACTCCATACCATTGAAGCGACATTAATAGAAGGTTTTTCAGGAAATCCAACCGTAAATCTTGTATATAAGGATGGTGCAGGTGAGTGTCTGTTACTATTTTTTATAATTAATAAGAAAACATGCAACATAATTAATAGAATAATATTAGTGGCGACTAGTTGATGATGAATTAAATGAAGCTATTGTCACCATGTGGGTAAACATTAACTATACATACCTATATTTTATGCTGTGAAGTATTTTGTTTCGAACTACTAATACTCATTGTTCGAGCTGTCATGGTAGTCCAGTGGCTAGAGCTCTGGACTCATAATCCTGTGGACCTAAGTTTGATCCCCAGAATACCTCCGACTTGTGACATGTTGAGCAAGCCTCTTATGGATTTTCTCTGGGAACTCCGGTTCCCCTGTGGCATTCCAACAAATCTTCATCATGTCATCTCATCTTATGGCGGGTGTATGTAGAGTAGACCAGCCTCCTATGGCGCACACTGGACAGTGACTCTGTCGATAAATTGGTCTATACAACTGGCTTCATATGAGTGAGTGACGAACATTGAAGTACCTATCCACCATTAGACAAATAATAATAATAATAATAATAATAATAATAATAATAATAATAATAATAATAATAATAATAATAATAATAATAATAATAATAATCACTGTTCTAAAATTATATAGCTCTTAATGAAGTAATTAGACATTTACATTTACAAAAAAACTGCAAACAGAATTGTTATTTAAAGCGTAGAATGGATCCTCACTCTACTTTTTGTAAATTAAATTGATACTCCAATCCTTTAAGTTGGAAAACTGATTGATATCTCAAGTATAATATTACTGTACTTTTTGTAAATTAAGTTGGTACTCCGAGCCTTTAGGGTAGAAAACATATTGATGTAGCTGCCACGGTAATCTAGTGGCTAGACCACTGGACTTATAATCCTGTGGACACGGGTTCAATCCCTGGCATACCTCCGATTTGTAACTAGTATTGGGTAAGTCCGTAGTCCAGGTAACACAGGGGTTTTCTCCAGGAGCTCCAGTTTCCATGTGGCATCCCAACAAATCCCCATCATTCCATACTCCGAGACTTTAAGCTATAGCCACACCATCAGCAAATAAATAAGGTACCATAAAATGGGGTGAATTGGGACGCAGGAGGTGAATAGGGACAAAGTTTTATTATTATTTTATTTCTTTGTGTCAGAGATTAAATATAATAATGAGTGTTGATGTTTTCATTCATAATGAGTGAACAAATAAACACTCTTATTATTATATTTACTCTTTGACACATAGAAATAAAAAATAATAAAATTGCGCCCCTGTTTATCCCATTTTACGGTACACAGTTGTTATTAATTTTTATACAAGGTAAATCATTAATATAAATAATGACAGTGTAAGATCTTTTTTAAAAGTGATTTATTGATCGATCAGCACATTTAGTGCTATACAGACTACTTCTAAATAAATATAGGATCTAAAACAGATCCCTGGAGTCTTAGATAGATAGATAGATAGACAGACAGACAGACAGACAGACAGACGTTGGAATACAATTATTCATGGCATCGTCAGTGTACATTAATCTAACGATGATACAACAATATTAGCTACAGTCATCTTAATCTATGGTAACATGTCACATGCTTATTTAATAGAATACTAGTTACTTAGAATATAATGTATTTAATCACTAAGCAAATAACGTACTACTAATACTACTAAGTCAGTGAGTAATGCATAACACACTAGAATAGTTACTTGTAAATAAGATGCTGAATTTATTTTAAGAGATACATAATTAATTATTTTGTAATCACACACTAGCTCACTAGATTTTCTTTCTTCTGAGTCTTGATGCTGCCTCTCTTCCAGTAGGGTCTACAGGCACATGAAACAAGAGAAAACAGAAGGGCAGTACTCACAAGAATAAATGGTTAAAATTTAAAACTTTATATTTAAATATTCCTTTGTACACATTCGCATGTGTGTCAGTAATATATTTTTAACAGATTTCTTAAACATACTATTGTTATGTGCCTTGACATGTGGGGGAAGTTTATTATATAAATTACTGCCAGAATTGTAGGGGTATTGAGAGTTTTGGCAAGTCTGTGATAATTCAAATGTATATTATTGGATGTCCTAGTATTGTGCTCGTGATATTATAAATTTGTTTTAAAGGAATTAAAATTTTTATGAATAAAGCATATCTCCTTCGATATAATTAATTCCTGTGCTTGGTGCTGCGTCACGTTCACATTATAACAATGCTATCTTTATTATAGAGAGATCTATCACCTAGTACTGACCTTGTAATAAAATGAAGCTGACACAATATGAAATTTAACTTGTGAAAATACATATTGAAAAGGTTGTTTTGACAGTTCTGCAGTACAGATATTAAATATTCTGCATTTGTCGATTTTAAGCTCGTTTTAAGAAGAGTATTCAATTGTTCGTTCGTTTGAGTTCTAACTTTATTGTGAAAAGTTTGTTTAACGTTTTGTGCATTTGACAGTTCATATTTTTAATATAAACTTCACATTATCCTTCCGGGTTCTTTGATATGTCTAAGTGACCACAAAGCTCAGTTTTACAATTTTTTTGTAAAAGGTCGCGTAGTGATTCTCGCGAGGTTAGTGATAATTTCACATTGGCAAATGTTTCTTCGCAGACGAAGTGTGACAATGTTATCGTGAGCGTTCTTCCTGGAACTAGTTTCACATTCCCGTGTGAAAACTCAGCTGATGGTGATGATGATAATAATACTACTAATAATAATATACAAAATTTAAAATACTGATAATGTAAATTGTAAACAATTTTAATAATGATCCTCCCACTCTTAACAAAATTCAGAGTATGCCACTGTTCAGTAATATATAAGTGTTAAAAGAGTGTAACCAGGAATAAAAAATATCCATGTATTGATTTTTCTTCAATTTTCAGATCTTACACCATTCTTTGATTATCCAATTACAATTAGCGGTTCAACTGTCACGTTACAACAAAAAGAAGAATTTCCTGATGATGTGTTAACTGATAACTTTGGAGTAATGATTTTGGAAGTAAGTATGTGAATTTTCTGGCAAATAATAAATATTTCGCCTATATAATTTGACTACATTTGGACTTGTCCTTTTTTAAATATATGTTTCCGTCCAAATTAAGTTGTGGAAAATATATAAAACATTGTACTCAGAGTAGGCTACAAATTTATTTCTTTGCTTTCCGTGCATATGAATGAATGAGTTCATGGGAGATAGCATAATTGGAAAGGCATTCTGGTTTTAAGCCATCAGATTTTTTTTTTTTTTTTTGTGACTGCCATTTCTAAAGCAAGCATTGACTGATGGTGTTAGTTTAGGTGCCTGAATTTTCACCACTTGAAGGTGATCTTCACAGGAACTTAATATTTTGTATGTCATGGTTCAGTAGCTGTTGAAGTTAATATTGTTATGTTGAAAATAAGTTCATCTCATTGCAAAAAAAAAAAAAAAAAAAAAAGAAGAAGAAGAAGAATATTAATGCATATTGTGTTACAGTAATAAAAGCTACTATTTTTCTCAGAAATAAATGAATTCAGCGTAATTAAAAGATGCAGTTTTGTCACTTTTGTGAGAAGAATTTAGTTAGGTAAATATAACTCTGTCCACTTTATTTTCATAACCTGAAACATTTCTATAACATACTGTACATGTTGTAATATAGAGTGTCCCATGAGAAACAGTCATATTGTGGGAGATCGTAGTGTCGATCATTTTGAACAAAAATTTTCGTATGAATATGTGGTCTATACTATACTGAACCGTTCTATACATTATATGATATATGAAACAAACAGTTTTTACTTTTTTTTTTTTTTTTTTTTAAACGCATGTTATAAAATACATTTTATGTGAAACAATTGGTGTCCATCTTTTCTTTGTACTTTTCATAAATACTATGTTACAAAACATGAGTACATGGTAGGCTACCTATATGAAACAATAGAGTTTTACTTTCTCTTTATACGAAACGTTGTAATGCTGTGAAAAACTACTTCGAGATTTTCATGGAAATACGGTATGGTATCACGTTTCAGTATCACTGATACCAATGATTTGAAAAAATCGTTACATACAGACAGAAAAGAAACAAACAAACAGAAAGACGAGTAGAAGGCCTGTCTGTCTGTCTGTCTGTCTGTCTGTCTGTCTGTCTATGTATAATGATTTCTCCCAAATCATTGATACAGTTTTGTTCGTATTCAGTTTCAATAGGTCAGTTTATTGGGAAATGATGCACATGAATCACTATATTAATTTTGCATTCAAAATTATTACTGGTAATCTTCATTCTAAATAAAAAATTTAGAATGGCGTTATACTGCGAGAAACATCAGACAATTTTCTTCCTCTTCGTGACTTTTTGTATTATGTAAAATAAACTAACAAATGAAACAGTAAAGTTGGTACCTATCAAGCAAAAAATATTTTTCTAAGGGAAATAAAGTGATTATGGACTGATATTTATATCATTATCTCTACTCCTCATTGCGAATTCAGTTTAAATTTCTACCTCTCTAAATGAATCTTGGTTCACAATAAATGAGAACGGAAATGACAACAAGAACGAGAACAGAAATATTGTTAAAATAAATGTATTTAAATGTGAGCATTCACAATTTTATTGTGAACTAGCCTTAACAGTATAATTGGCTACCATTTACAAATTGTTAGTAACTGTCATTAATTAATAATTAATAAAGGACTAATGGTCGTTTGTAATCCACTTTAATGCCTGTGAAAATATATTGATGTATAACAACATTCTAACAAAATGTTAAAATGAAAAAGAAAGGAATATTCTTAGAGTGTCATTATAAGCTAATAATATACTTTAACATTTAGATTAGGACACTTACATAGAATTGGAATATATCAGTCCCCTAACTGCCCATTGTGCAACTCAAACCAAGAAATGGATTCGGAACACCTCAAAATCTGTGCTTCAGTGGCTGATCATGATAATATCTTTGAAAAATATTGGAGTGCAAGAGGTCAAATGACTTTATTGTCAAACGCCTGGCATTAGAAAACAACAACAACAACAACATTTAGATTAGGTACTTTTAAAATTACCGGTATTGTTACAAGTTATTACAATATACAAGTGACTATTTTACGTCAATGTGTGCGAAATTAATAACATGCATCTCTTTTACCGTACATTTTATAAATGAAACCTTAATATTTTCCTTTTTATATTGGCTAAAGAATTTATCTCATGAGAATCTTGGAAAGTCCATACTATATTCTTATTTGGGATTTAGTGCACAGCAAATTAATTACGGTATGTCTTTTGAATAGTAGCTAAAGAAAATAAATTATAAACTCTAATTTCATTCGCAACATTTAAAAAAATAAATTTTTGCGAATCGTTGTGACACTTCATTTTTTCTTTTTGAAGGTTACACAAGAGGGTGCTCAACATGTAGGAAAAACGGTCATATTCGTAACTCTACCAGGAAATTATGCAACAACTACAACAAGTAAGTAAAGCAGAAAATTTCATTATTGTATAAGTTGAATATCGAATACTTTCATATTAAATGTGGAGACAAGTAAAGTGAAAAATGTATAGTAAGTTCTTTATTGGTGTAAAAACTCATTTTTTCCCTGGTATTAACATAATTGGTCGGAGTTTAAGATCTCTGCTGCAAGACAGTGAAGGCAACACATATTAATGTACATCTATACAATGGAGAAGTTTGGACATTTTCTCATAACAACAGTATAATTTCAAATAAGTTCTATTAGGAATGCACTTTAATTCAACAATACTTAGTTTCATTCCTAAAAATCATCTTCACTTGTGTCTTTAGGTACATTAAGATGCACCGAATTTAACTTATACAGAGTGATTCAGGAGAAAAGTAAATGTTTTAAGGTGTGGTAGTATAGACTATCCAATCATCCAATGGCATTACAGCTCAGGTTTCAGCCTTGGCATTCAGTTTTTTCTGCCTCCATCTATTCCTATTTTCTGCCGCCAGTTTTCAATTTCGACAGTGGAGCAAGTTGACAGCATCTTTCTTGACTCCATCTTCCTATCTCTTTCTCAGTCTTCCATACCTTCGGGTTGCAGAGAAATTTGCTCTAAGAACTTTCTTAGGTACCGATATTTGATCAAGAGGAAGTCATTACACATGTCTAACTTAATGCAAACGAGAAGGATTATATCTTATTATTGTCTGCTAACTTGAACTGGTCCAAATATTTTTGTAAGTACTTTCCTGTCCTCTGCTTCCTTGGTGAGGCACCATGTTTCGCAACCATATGTAAGTATACTGTTCTAATTAAAGTTTTGTATAACCTTATTTTGACTGCAATATTCACGTCTATTTCAGCAATGAATAGTATGCATATTTGTTAATTTTAATCGTCTCTGAATTTCAACAATTTGTACAGTGTTATCAGTTATGAATGAACCTAAGTAATTAAGGCTATTTTATTTTTATTCCGGATTCTCTCAAGATCATATGACTAGGTATCTATTCTTCCTTTGATGCTGGTTGGGGTCATTGATTGCGTTTTATTTATATTTATTTTCAGTCCTATATCTTCGTAGACGTCATCCACTGTTTTTTTTTATTTCTGCTAAGCAGGCAAATGTCTGCATAACCAACCATATGTGTGATTTGATGTTCTAGAGTTCCCTTGGTGTTGACAGAGAGTTTTCTGATGGTGTATTCAAAAACTAAGTTAAACAATCATGGGGCCAGCCCATCATGGTATTTTGAGTAAAAAAGTTCATATAAACATGTGTCCAATTTTCAGTGGGTGTGGTGATACAGCTCTTTGAATGCTATACATAACAAATGTTGTAAGTGGTAAGAACGAAAGACAAATTACTTAATGATTACACTTGTTGTTTGTTTACATGGTATCAATACATTTTAACAGTTTAGTGCGCTTTTTCACACTGTTGACAATAGTAAGTGTTGTTCTTATGAGATCATCTTGTCATCCTGTTATGAGGAAAGCACTATTCATAATTAAAGCAACCAATTCATCCCTTATGTTTTTTGTACACTTCGCTTTTCATCCACCTCCACGGACAAAAATCGACAGGAGTAAGGTCTGGAGACCTTGCTGACCAATGCACGTGACAACTGCGGCTGATACATTGTTCAGGGAATGTGAAATTTATATGTCATGATGGCTAAAATGTACAGGGGCTACGTCATGCTGGAAGAACATTACTCGGATCTGTACAGGCTTACTACAAAGAGTTGTTTCTCTACATCCATTATGAACAGTGCTGTCCTTGGATGATCTCAGAAGAGCGACACATACTATTCCTTTATACGTAGTCAGTAACATGTAGTTGTTTCTTCATACAATTTGCAAGACTTATTGTGCGTAATATTCAAACAGCTGTGCCTCCACACCCATTGAAAATTGGGCACATGTTCATATGAACTTTTTTATTCAGAGAAGTATATACTACCACCTCCTAAAATATTTACTATTCCTCCTGAGTCACTCTGTATATTTAAAAGGCTCCAGATGAGAATTGTAGTTTATGATAATGTAAAAGCAAGACTGGTCTTGTAATGTACAAGTATTAGGTGAGTAAATGGTTCATTTACTAGAAGCAATAGTGGAAGGGAAACGATATCCTGGTTTATTGTTGTGTTTAAAGCAATTATGTCTCTTAAACTTATCATTGAAAAATTGTGAAATAACCTGAAAAGGCGTACAAATTACTATCCAAAAATAAGCGAACAAACTATGAGGACATTCAATAGATATTAATGGTGACTTTTGCTACTACGAGTAGATTGAACCAGAGACGTCCTTGTTGAGGGAATATAGAACATTTCAAGACACTGCATGCATGTGTTTTGCAAAGCTCTACATGAGGTTTGTAATATGTTTTATTAGTTAATAGCAACAGATTAATTTTCGTCAGAGTGTGTCTGCATTGTTTCACTCACGCTAGAAAGTATCCAGGTCATCAAAGGGAGCTCCTACCATATGGCACTAAAAGGAGGTGACACAGTCACATCACACTTTAACCGAAATGTAGATGCTGCAGAAATAATCGATAGCAAAATGTTCACGGAAAAATACACTTTTTTTTTACATTCTTGATTTTGAAAATTGTTTCTTGTATGCTATCTGTTTCTCTGTTTGCCTATTGTACATAAGACAATAATGAATTCTACTTCAAAAGCAATATTAGATTGGTTCAATATTTTGATGTCAAAATTAGACAAAATTTTGTGATTACTTAAAATTGACCCAGACGATTTTCTACTCTATGTTCATAATTTGTTCGGAAGAAATGGTGTCAAATAAAACTACAGTGGCCTACGCATGATGATCCGCCCTTCTTTAATGACCATGATTATTGAAAAAAAATTACACACAGGCACACAAGTCATAAATGTAAAATAAACACTTTGAAAGAATCATTTAATGTCTCAAGTTTCAGACCTTTCATGCAATAGTTTCACGAATTGCCACTGAAATAAAATAGTGTGGACTTCATGACTATAAAAACTTCGATTAATAATAATGATAACAGTTACTGTAATATCAAATGCCGTATGAATAGCTGCTTCGAATAACATTATACCAGTGGCGTAGCGTCAATGTAAGCTAAAAAGCTCAGCTTCCCCAGTTAATAATAATTTCATAACAAACCTGCAGTTTATGAACAAAATTATTTATTAATTTTAATACAATTTATATTTACGTGTTAAATATTGTGATGCGGCAGCTCAGGATGATTTATGATGCAGCAGTAAACATGAAGCCTGTACACACCAGCTTCCAATCCCCTCATTCTTCTGTGTAACTCACCCTGCTGATTTTCCATCTCTTTCTATCAAAACTACCCTGGTCACAAAGCTCGCAAGAAGCTAGCTTTAACATTGAAAATAATTTAGTTTCTGAGTTATCCCTTTCGTGAGTTGTGTTTAGTTGAAGTGTTAGTGTGCATTGTGGCTGATATAATAAATAATGAGTGAAATAACTGTTGCTGGCACTAATTTACTTGCATTTTTAGGACAATTCCATTATCAAGACTGACTTATGAACAAAAGTGTGATTTAAAAAAGAAACGACCGACTTCCTTGCTATCAATGAAGGACACAACCAAGACAGATGCATATTAACGTGATTACTAATACTGTATTTATTGACCGTTAATATGTCAGAGAGTGAGCTAGTGTTAAATTATACGTATACGTGTCTATTTGTTAGAGATATGTGCAAACCATGAACTCGTAATTTACTACGTACCATTCGAGGTGATGCCTTATTGGTGTTACTTACGAGGTTCCAACCAATCTTCGGACTGCTGACTTGACATTGACTACTATTTATTTTAAGACTATATTTTTTCAATACGTTATCTCATATGTACATGGAAGACAATTTGAGTTAGCTTCCCCTGCTGAAAATTTCATGCTACGCCACTGTATTATACGTTAGTTTATGAAATGAATGTTACCTGAAAAGTTTCTACTAAATTATACATAGTTCATTACTTTTATTTAATATTTATTTCATTACAATGGTATATTATGTGCCTAGTTCTTTTTTATTGATTAAACATAAAAATTATCCCCTAATTAATTTATTCTGGTGATCATAATATGAACTGCAAATGAAAAGTAAAAAAAAAAAATACGCAAAATCAGGATACAGTTTCATCAAAGATCAGTTTAGTTAAATATAGTGTTTGTTTATAGGATATATGCAACATTTAGATGTCTTATGAAAAAACTTTATATAAAAAAGGACACATGTAGAAGCATTATAGCATTTCCAAACTGCTGATCAGCTTAAATATAAACATTACGTGGAGAATGTAGTGGCTGATAATGGACTGGCCATATCCACTTCCCAAGACACAGCAAGAATTCTGGAAAATTGCCCAAGAAGCATCGGAAGAACCTAGCATGTGATTACGCTACTCCAATCTTTGCTTTGGTGAATGAGATTGATAATAAATGCAAGAGATCGCCGAATGTGATGTTAAAGACAATCCTGAATGTCTCTAAAGATTAGAATAATATTAATAAGTAACAATTTTCTCGAGTTTCGGACCAACGAAGGCGTGTTACGTGTAATTACAAATTCTTCTCTCTCCTGTACTAAGATGTGAATGAGTGTAGCTTGTTTGCTGTGTTGTTGTCTTGATTTCAGAATACTCATTTTGGAAAATACTAGATGCATTATTACTTCTGGCTATATCTATTGCAACAACTAGGTATTCAGAGGAGATATAATACAGTGAGGTTATCATCATTTAATTCGAGAAAAATTCGTTCCGGCACCGGGAATCTAACCCGGGACCTCTCACCTCTGCGCCCTGAGTGGTCTTTCCAACTGAGCTATGCCGGGACACAATGCACGGTGCCGGCCGAACTCCTCTCGTTGTAATGTTTTATGGCCTTACTACCTGCACTTTAGACAATGTAAGTCATACATGCAGGAGCGCATATTTAAATGACTTTATGGCCATGTTCAACCTCAGTTTGTGACAACTGCTAACAGTTAATACATCACATATTCATTATATATGAGGTCTCGCCTACCTCATTGAATATTACACGACTACTATGACGTAGCCAATGTGTATTATCATCATTTAATTCGAGAAAAATTGGTTCCAGCATCGGGAATCGAACACGGGACCTCTCAGCTCTGCGCGCTGAGTGCTCTTTCCAACTGAGCTATGCCGGAACGAATTTTTCTCGAATTAAATAATGATAATACACATTGGCTACTTCATAGTAGTCGTGTAATATTCAATGAGGTAGGCGAGACCTCGTATATAATGAATATGTGATGTACAGTGAGGTTAGTTGGGGATGCTCGGGTTTTCATCTGGAGCCAGGCTCGCTATCAATGTGTTGGTTACCGCGAGAAACACGCACATCTCTGAAGCTTTTAAGCTTACAATACTACTGTTGCAATGCTTAAAAGTTACAGTACTTAAGAAGCTCACATTCGTTGCTCAAAATGTCCTCCATTTACTGCAACAACATTTAACATCTTTTTATGAAATTTGGAGTAACTCTGTAGGGCCTTAATTTAAGTAATTTTGTCGCTACAGGAGCAGAACTTTTACTTATTCCAGTTTCCTGCGCTAACATTTGAGGGATTTTTCAGGGGTGTGTTCCAATCTTTCACCAATCTCATCTAATTTCTCTTCCAACTGAATACGGCATTCTCTTTTCAGTTTTTCATCGTTTACCGAACCTGTCCGCATGAACTTCTTATAAAATCTTCTTATTGTACTAGTAGCTGAAACAGGCCTCTCTGGAAACTTTTCCCTAAATTTGTGTCTTGTTGCTGCACAAGATTTTCGTTTCCGTATGTATGCATTGTATAGATGAATAAGTCATTACAGCAGTAGCCTACATGGAGCACTTTAAACTTAACTTAAACTTTTAAGATTAACTTTCACCGCCAAATCACTTCTCACAACACAACACAACATAACATAACTAAATCGAAACTGCAGTGTCACTCATTGCTTGCGTGCACTGAGAATGCTGACACACTATTCCCAGTGATCATGCCATCTCTTGGCAGGGAATGGCTCTGCAAAATCCGAGTATCCCCAACTAACTTCACTGCAGTTGGCACAAACCACCTTTCTGAGTTCTGCATTTGAAAGAAGATGCAAGGGTATGTAGGCAATAGTTTAACAACGTGTTCGAAAAAAAGGGGGGGGGGAGGAGAGAGGTGGTCAGCAGAATCATAAGGAACAGGGGAAGGGGGAATTAATGGTTACTTTTCAATAATAATAATAATAATAATAATAATAATAATAATAATAATAATAATAATAATAATAATAATAATAATAATAATAATAATTCCTTACTTTTAAAATAATTTCCAATCTACCATTTTGTTCACTGATGGATTCATTTGAATGTCAGTAGCAAAACGATATTTCTTATCAGGATAACATAAATAGGACCATGTCCTATTTTTTCATAAGTTTGCCGATAATTTTACTGTTAATTAAACTGGACAAATTTCAGACTGTAAGCTTACTTCTTTCACAAGTAGCAATAACATTTATTACACTAAAGCCTCTTTCAGCTTCTGCGTTGCTAATGGTGATAGAATTCGCAATTTTTTTTTTTGGCTTTGGCTATAGTTAATGGCAAAGAGGCATTATTCTTTCCTATTAAGTTATTCTCCACGAAATCTTAGAAGTCATAATAATTATAGAAAGTTTCCAACAAGTAGTGCAAAAACCGCTAAATTCCTATATTTTCAGTCGATCGCTTTAGCAGAATCTAGAATAGAAGATGTTAAATTGCACAAGAGGGTTTATTTTATTGATATTTCTTCGCGAACTATTTGAACACAGATATCGAAACAAATATAAATATTTAACAGGGCTCACGTGAGCCCTTGCCAGCTGGAAGATGAGATTAAAGTTCACGTACAGTATAATAGTAAAATGTTGGTGTTTACCTACTATATGGTTTGACGGACTGCTTAAATTCATACACATCAGCAATTTTTATTTTCGGAATTGTGTTTTAATTCTTACCTCTGTATTGAATTTCCTTAGAATTTGTTCATTTTATATGGCTTTTATTATTTTTAGTAGTACACCTAATGTCATATCTGTTCCTTTGGTTAGTTGTTACTTTGCTCCATATGCATTTATTCTTTGCCTCTTGCTGATAATTGCTGATATATACATACATTACAGCTTCATTATTTCATTTTTCCCCTCTATGTATATTTATTGCTTATGAGTTGAAAGTGATTTTAAGAAGAGACCACAAACGAGACATATGTTGGGTCTAGGGTCGAAACTTGATAACTTATATTCTGTACTACCTACCGACTTAGTCATGTTCTTTCTAGTAAATGGCAGTGTCTCAAGTGAAGATCTGAATTGACAAACATCCCGAGTCCACTGAAGTAACATTTTTAGAAGAGCATAAGAACTATGTAGGCTTGCCATGTAAGAGCACTGAAATCAATATTTGTATGATTTAAAAACACAGGCTTAGATTCGGATTTAAGATATTTTTTTACAAGATGGTAGCCTATGCAAAAAACAACATAATTATGTCACGCAAAAAAATCAAATTCGGTAAATATTGGACTTGAGATGTTTCTCACTTTAGGTCTTCAGTTAGAAAACTTACGGTACATGCATACCTAAGATGAATTAATTACTCACAGTTTATTTCACGATGAAGATGTTTATCTTTAATTTTCAACATGACCATTATATATAAAGAACATAAGGAGTAGAAAGGAGAAACTTATATTTGGGATATAAACTTTGCCTTCGTCAATTACGTACTTGCGAACTTTCTATGGCATTAAAGTAAAACTAATTTTTTTATCATTTTGAAGTTTATATGGATTTTCAAGTTTTTTTCCTAGAGCCATCATACCAATACAGCTTTTCATTATTACAGTTAGGGCGTTTAATATATTTGACCAGTGTGTAACAGCAATTTAAGAACTACTTAATAGTATAGATTGTCTTCCCTATTTGTCAGGCAATTTTAGTTTAAAATATAATTTTATATATGTTTACTAGTTTTCAGGCGTTAGTTGTCAAATTACATCTCTAATCGGATTATGTATTTAATAGTTACCAGTAGTTGCACTTAGTCAAACGTTCGAAATCTAGACACGAGCTTGTATGTGCTATGTACGAGGTTCAACCAGGAAGTAAGTTCCATTCACGTTCAGAGATGGCATGACTAGTTGGACGGGAATGGGCATGTGTAGCAATAGAGAGAGGGTATGTGGGAATAATGCAGTGCAGTTTCAGTCTTGTGACGACAGTAGTTATTGCACAGCACTAGGAGAAAATGGCTGCACTGATACTGTCTCCTGCCAACTGCGAGGTTCGTGCAGTTATCCGATTTCTACACGCTCAGAAGCTATCTCAAGCAGAGATCCACCGCCAATTGTGCAATGTGTATGGACCCGACATTATGAGCGACAGTATAGTCAGACAATGGTGCAGGCAATTCACTGAAGGCCGAACCAATGTGCACGACGAAGACCATAGTGGCTAATTGTCCCTGGTAATGCCAGAACTGATGGAAAGTGTGCGGCAAGCAGTTTTGCAGAACTGGCGCTTCACAATTTCGGAACTCTCTGGTCAATTTCCCCAGATGTCTCTCTCACTGGAATGCTGACAAGAGGAATTACGCTTTTGCACTACAATGCACGGCCCCATTCATCCAACGCCACAAGGAATCTGTTGCTTCAGTTTAGATGGCAGATCTTCGACCAGCCCCGACCTCACGCCACGTGACTTTCATCTCTTCCGTTTCATGAAGCGCTTTCTGGCAGGAAAACGTTTCCACAATGACGCTGAAGTACAAATGGCAGTGACTTCATGGCTCCAGACTCCTATGACACGGACATACAATCGTTGGTGCACCAGTACGATAAATGCCTCAATAACAGTGGTGACTGTGTGAGAAGTTACCAGTGAATCTCTGTAAATAGTGCAATAAATATTTCTTACTTATTGATGTTTCTGTTTTCTTTATCGGCCATTGGAACTTACTTCCTGAATGAACCTCTTATAAAGAGGCATCTTCAGGTCTAATTAGTGGTGTATTGAAACTCCTTCCTCTCAATTCTTATTTCTGTATTTGGTTTCACTTCTCCATATACGAGTAAGAAATGCGTTTACAAGTAATGGTAAATCCTTGGTGAATGAGCCCACTCCTGTTGTCCACTATACCTACCATGCTTTGTAGTCTCAGCATTTCAAAACTTAGACTGAATTCACAACAAGAAATAGAAATAGTTGCACTTAGTCAAACGTTTTCCCGTGCTTACTAAGAGATTTGTCTCGCTTGTCAGTTTATTCCACTTAACATTAAAAAAAAAAAAATGAAAACATTAGGTCACAGTTTTTCAAGTTGAGCTCCATTGTGTTTAGTTAATTTAAAATAAGGACCCATTAATTTTTTTTTATAGAATAATATTATAAGTATTTTTTGTGCATATTTCCGGGTACATTGACTCGTATACTGATTCTGAACAAAGTAAGTTCAATAGCTAGAGAGTGATGATTTGTAGCAATTTTAAATTAGAAATTTAGCATTTTGTAGCATTTATACATTTGTCATTTAGCATTTTGTAGTGTTTTGAAGGAAAACATGGACTCTAGGTTAATGTAGGAAGATAGGCCATGCATATTGACAATATCAGTGTGGAATTAAAATCATACTTAAATACAGATACTACTTTATTACCTTGTTAATCATGTTCATTAGTTAGTGACACCACTGAAAGAAATCATCTGTACATTTGCATCGACATATCATTTATTAGTAGGTATTGTAGTGTAGGTATATTTTCTGCTTTAGTTTCTTGAACAACGAATATAAAAGAAGTAAAGTTAATATTGCTACTTAGAATACCTACTGGTATTTACAATTGAGCCAGGCTTTGCAAAACTGACAACTGCAAAGCAATACCAGCAATCCATTGATGACCAGTGAGTCTAAAAAACTAGTTTCGTTTTTGAAAGTGAAGACATGACATAACGTAAAACAACTTTGTATTTATGTATTCTCAGGTGGTGTTAAAAAAATTTAAACTAAAATTTGATATCACTATCATTTATTGACAGAACAGAGATGTTTAATTCACTGTATTATGCAAATATTTAACGAGTGAAATATGTTTACCAGTCTAAATTATGCAAAATATTTGATGGAGTCCGCCAAAATGAAGTATGAGCTTTAAAGGATCCATGACATTAAAAAGTTTGGGAACTCCTGCTCTGTGTTAGTTAGAAGTCATGCTGTATGACAAAGTTGTAAAGAACCTTTTAGGACTAGTGTATGTATTATATAAATGTAAATTTATCATTAAATAAGATAGGTACATTTTTTAATTCATCATTTCCGCATATTTAGTATTTTATTACAAATTTCGCATTTTTAGTACCTACCTACATTTCGCTTTTTATAGCATATTCAGAATTCATTACAAGGGATATACAGGTAGTGAAAAATGAAAATACTAAAACATAACATTGCTAAACCTAAAAAATTCGCCGTGTGTTTTTAAAAAGATTTTGCAGAAGAAAGAAACTAGCATTGCCACTTTTAATTCCTTGAATTTTTAAAGATGTTTTCGGTATAATTTCATCAATGTTCTTGTAATTATTGAAATTATACCGAAAGTAGCTTTGAAAATTAAGGGAAATAAAAGTGACAATGCTTTTTTTCTTTTTCCTATAAAAATCTTTTTAAAAACACATAGCGGATTTTAGAGATGCAGTGATAATAAGCATTTAACAGTCATTTAACATTTTATCACTCTTGCAAAAAATTACCATCCCTATCCATATTTACATACTTACCCCTATCCATACTATGAGAAATCACTGTACACAAACAGACGAATAGGCGTACAGACAGACGGATAGATAGCATGCCCAAAATCAATTTACTTATATTAGAAGTGCTGAGAACTTGCATTTCCGTGAAAATATCGAAGTAGATTTTTTTGCAGCATCACAATACTTTCTGAAATGAGAAAATAGTTAAGTTAGTTAATATCATTTAAACTGTTTAACTACAAAATATTGCTGACATGGTATTATAAAACTAAATTATTTGACACTATTGTTGTCAGTGTCACAAGTTTTACACATTTAATATGACTATAAGAAATATGTGTCTATAAGACTATAGAGTGAAGTAATGTTACATATGACAATTTCCTCTTCGAATGTTTTTCCTGCAGGTACAACAATAACAACAACAGAATGCGCACCATGTACAACAGAAATAACAACAGAATGTCCAGATATAACAACAATTTCAACCACAGAATGCCCAACCTGTGAACCCTGTCCACAAACAACCACAGCAGAAACAACCACAGCAGAAACAACCACAGAATGTCCAACAGTAACCTGTACACCCTGTCCAGAAACAACTACAGAATCTTCAACAGTATCCTCTACACCCTGTCCAGAATGTCCAACAGTAACCTGTACACCCTGTCCAGAAACAACTACAGAATCTTCAACAGTATCCTCTACACCCTGTCCAGAATGTCCAACAGAACCCTGTACACCCTGTCCAGAAACAACCACAGAGTGTCCAGTAACCTGCCCATCAGTGGCCACATGCGAACCTTGTTCGACTGATACAACAGGTATACACAGTACAGATTTATCTTATGTTCTGTTTACTTATCTGATGATAATGAACAATATAAACAATACAACACAGTTTACTCGTACTAAATATGCCTTACTCTTTAAAATTCATCAAAATCTAAGTGCTACAGATTAGCATTTGTGAGAAATAATTCATGGATCCAGTACTATAACTAGGTAACTTTAAATCTAATGTTTTAAGATAATTAGGAAATATTATATATGTAATTTTTGTGCATCCAACCTATTGTCTTTCTGTGTATTAATGCTATATAGTCAACTTTTTTAAAAAATAAATCTAATTTAAGAGGTCATAATGGATCTCTAAACTTACTATGTACATAATCAGGGCAAACACAATAGATTTAGTTTTAAAAGTGTGATAAAAGATATATTTACATTTTAAACCCCCATATGCTATGATAAAATTCTTAACATTTCTTTCTCCAGGAGGGAAGTAAATCTGTGGGTCCCATGTCGTAGACTTTTAGCAAGCAAAAAAATTCTCTCTCTGGTAGAGGGCTTTAGGCAAAATTAGCCTACCATTTCTCATTCACGTTGAATCTCGATGGTGAATAACATCTGCAGTTAAAAGCGTCATTAAATGAACTATGTACTGTTTATTCTTCACTACCATATAGGTGCCTACTCATAAATTAAATGATATTTACTGGTACATATGACGAATTTAATCACGCCACTTACTCTTATAAAATGTGGTTCTTAAGTTGCATTCCTCGAATGTACGATAGTTCATAATGACAGGATTTTTACACTTACCTCATATAGAGGGACTTATTCATTCATAGCGTTCTGCTTAAGGTCATGTCTTCCACTGCAAACCTAGTTTTCTTCAATCTTTCCCATTTTTCGCTTCCTCTTAGTCTCTGCATAATATGATCCATGTATCTTAATGTTGTCTATCATCTGATATCTTCTTTTGCCTCGAACTTTTCTCCCGTTCACCATTCATTCAGTAGGCAGTTTCTTCTTAGCCGGTGACCCAACTAATTCCTTTTTCTATTCCTGACCTGTTTCAGCATTATTCTTTCTTCACCCACTCTTTCCAACACAGCTTTGTTTCTTATTTTGTCTGTCCATTTCACATGCTTCATTCTTCTCCATATTTACATTTCCGATGTTTCTAGTCACTTCTCTTCACTTCGTCGTGATATCCATGTTTCTACCGCATACAATACCACACTCAACACAAAGCACTTCACTAGTCTCTTCCTTGGTTATTTTTCCAAAGGTCCGCAGAAGATGTTCCTTTTTCTATTAAAACCTTCCTTTGCCATTGCTAGCTTCCTTTTGACTTCCTGGCAGCAGCTCATGTTACTACTTATAATACATTCAAAGTATTTGAAGTTATTCACTTGTTGGACCTCTGTGGTGACTGAATGGTCAGACCTTCAGACTGTCGCGCAGGCGGCCCGGGTTCGATTCCTGGTCTGGTCTGAGATTTTTTGATCGAAAAAATCCATAGTGACACTTGAGGCAGACAAGGTCGCAGTTGGAGTTTTTCACGGGGTTCTCCCGTTTTTCCCCAAATTAGGCATTTACATCATTCCGTCATCATTTCTCCCTTTCGTCATCATTCCATAGCATTCCCCAAACGTTGGTGATGCATGGAGAGTGCTGGCCTAGGGACGAATGGGGTTGCCTGCTCGAAACCTGGGCACACAGAGAACCTTAGTGTGGTCAGCCGTGTGGGTTTGGGAATGTGTCACCAGAGGGTCAGTGCAATAGATCTTAACAGGTCGCAGTGCTGGGCCATAGCAGCCCCCTTCGTTAAATTTAATTCAATATCCACTTAATTTACTGTCTCATTTCAAATTCGCAAATTTAACTTCTTTAGTTTTCTTCTGATAACCATGGTATCGGGGTAGGAACTAAAGAAAACCATACATTTTATAAAAATATATAATTTTAAGTGTATAATTTCAAAGTTGTGTATATCTATTATCAGGCAGTACATCTCACGTGACAATATGTGTCTAAGGAAGAACAATTGTTTGTATACCGGTACATCTGAAGTCTGATTAGTGTAATATATTGCTAGTCAGCAATGTATGCAGGGGGCCACACTACCCAATTATCTCCTAGATTAGTTGCCTCATGAGCGATGCCTTATTGGTGTCATTTGTAAGGTTAAAATCTGTCTTCGGACAGTTGACTAAACAAAACAATTTCAAAATGTTACTAACATTCATTTTAGACTAAATATTTACTAAACTTGCTTTTTAGCTGACTATGATAAATATAATATTTTATAAAATAGAGTTGTCTTTGGAGAATAGTAGAGGCAACCTGGGATACAGATGATTGTTTCTCCTGCAGGTACAACAGTAACGACAGAATGTCCATTAACCTGTACACCCTGTCCAACAGAAACTACGACACAATGTCCAGAAGTAAACTGTCCATCAGATGGCACATCAATTGGTACAACATATTCTTCAACAGGTATACACAGTACAGAAACAAATTTTTACCCGCCTTACTTTGCATATACAGTTGAACTTGGTTATTGTGACGCAACACCTTTGGAACATCAACAGTCATTAAGAAGTACTGTTTTCATCCTTATTTTTATTACGACACAATTTAAATAACAACTCGCTTATAGTGACATTTAGCTCTAAGAATACATATTCCACGTAGATTAAATCGAGAATGTCATTGAGAGGAATCCTCTGGTAGCTGGTAATGTCATTAGTGACAAATACTGTTTTTAGTTACTGTGCCAAAAGCATTTTATAGGCTAAGAACTGGAATTTTAAGAAAAGAGGGTTGAGTGTGAATTTAGTCAAACTGTTTCTTCTACCATGGCAACAACTCTTTAAAAGCAATTGCAGGCCAAGTTGTATATCGGTAATGTACTGTAGACTGTAACTTCAGACATACAGCTTGCAAACAAATGTTACATACTGGATATTGCAGCCAAGTGCAAAAAAAAAAAAGTTGTTTTAAGTGTGGAAGATAAAGTAATTGTTACAAAAAATCTAGAATGGTCTGAAGATTGAGAATGACTCACAGATGCACAATATTGCAAAACTGAAGCAGAAAAACATTAAACATTCTTAATTGTGAGCAGTGTTATGTATCTTAATTAACGATACTGGTATTTTACATTATAGAATATTCTACGTATTTCACTAAACAATTTTAATACAGTATTTTTTCAAAATAATGAAAAAAGCAAAAACGATTTAAAATATTAAAACATTTGTAAGACTGTAAACCTATATAAAATTACAAATTCAATTATGGTTGGTTTGTTTCTAATGGCCATGTTTGGAATTATTTAACCTACCGGTACTTTGTTTCTTGCTTTCCAATAGAGAGCACTCAGATTTTTAGTTTGTTGCATCTCTTTACAAATTAAATTATAGTGATGTACAAAATACGTAATATTGTGAATGTGTTTATTCCTTGAATTTTACTTGCCTACTGTATTTATTTATTTTTATAGCAACACTCGTTTATTCCGGAATAATTTATTTAGTCCCTTTGATGAATCAAGTTCAACTGCATGTGGAAATGTGAAAGGTTATGCAAATTATACAACATTTTTTGCTTCACACTACATATGCCTTAGCATTTAATATTTCAGAATTGAAGTGCAAATTATTAACATTTGTGACAGTAGATGCAACAAATATTCAAAGAGGGAAAGACACTTGACGTTTCTCTTCTTGCAAATTGAATTTATTAACAATATTTTTTTTGTATATTTGCATCAGTTATTTTTATGTGTATATATCTGCGTCTATCAGCTTGCATGTCAGTAAATCCATCTATCCATATAACAGCCTGTCTATATAATGTACTGTATCTATGCAGTACCGGTATGTATGTAATCTGTCATTTGCCTGTTCGTCCTTGTATCTGTCTGCCTGCCTACCTATCTTTATTGAAACAATATTTCATTTCATATTTCGTTTCATCTAGTAAATTTGGACCAAGTGATTGAATATATGAATAGGACCTATGATTGAGTCGCACTTTTGTTTTAAAATAAGAACTTATAAATTTGGGAGGCGGATATAAATGAGAATGATTAAATATAGAAATTACAATGTTCTGAATGATAATAAATGTTAGTGGTAATTAAGAGTGTCAATGTCAAAGAGATTATTTTGCAACTATCTTACAGACTGCATGACAAAATCTGGTAGCACAGCTATGGACAGGAAAGGCTATTTGGTAGTAAGGTTATAAATTAGGGGTTCTGTAGGCACCTCAAGTTTTTTTAAGACGTAGTAATATAAGAAGTGTTCTAATTGAGATTATGCTGGTCACATTCCTAACTAGTAGAGACACAACTCTAAAAGCGGTGGTTCATAATTTATAGATTGAAGTCACGCTTGCTTTCCGAAATGAAATACAGAGCATCGAGAACATTACCTATCTTAATCAGAGTTGCATCATGAATCAACTTTTCAAATGCACATACGCTTATTGTTTTTCTAGCAATATTTTTTCTGTAATAATGTTTCAGTGACCTGATTATATTATCTTGATCAGTGTAGAATAATCAATAATTTATTATTGGACCTTTATTCTTAGATACACCCTTTTAACACTCAGAATTCAGAAGATGATGGAAATAACATCGAAACTAGTTAATTAGTTGACAAAATGTTAACATAGTAAAATCGTTATTTTTTAAATTTAAATAACGCAATTAGGTCATTAGTAATTATTAGCCATTGAAAGCTTAATCTGAACGTACAATCAAGGAATTACATGAAAATCGGAAACATAAAATCAAGAAAAATAACATTGTTCTTATGTTAGTGTTGGTGGGACTTTTAAAATTGGACGTAGAAACAAGGAAAACATAAAATCAAGGAACGTAAAATCCAGGTCTTATTGTATCTGTACTAGTCATGCATAGGATAATAGCAATATAAATAAAACAGCAGAATATTAAAATATGAATACTGGTAATTACGTTCTGCTCATATCTATTCACATTAACAATAAACATCATTTGATGATCTTCATATCATACCATACCATTCCATTATATCATAAATTGGACTTCTGTTGAGATCAGATTTGCCAGTACATTGAATAATAAGATCAGTTTTAAAAAGTTGTGGAATATTAATAGTGTGTTTTATACGCAGTGTTCACTACTGCTAGACTCCATCTGGCAGGTAGTGATGTACGAGGTGCGTCCATAAAGTAACTTTCCCACTCGTCCCACAGATAGCAAACCATATGTTCCACGAAGCGACTGCGTGTACGTGATAGAGTAATGTCCTGGCATGGTGCATGCGCTAGCAGAACTTCACGAGTGCTCTCAGTAGCTTCGTTGCATTGGTTGAAGATGGACGTTACTATTCCAGCTCCTGCTGCGTGAAGGCGGTCAGTGATAAAGTTTTTGAATGCACAGGGCATAGCGCTGATTGAAATTGATCGTCAGCTGTGCCAGATCTATGGGCAAGCAGATGGTGCGTTGCTGCTGTAGACAATTTTCAGCAGGATGCCAAAATGTGCATGACGAGAAGCGCAGTGGGAGGCCAACCATCATCACAGACGACTTTGTGGAGCAACGCACCATCTGCTTGCTCATGACGTTAGGCCCATAGACCTGGCACAGCTGACGATCAATTTCAATTGGCGCTATGCCCTGTGCATTCAAAAACTTTACCACTGACCGCACTTCACGTGTCGGGAGCTGGAATAGGAGCGTCCATCTTCAACCAATGCAATGAAGCTACTGAGAGCACTCGGGAAGTTCCACTAGCACATGCGTCATGCCAGGACATTACTCTATCACGTACATGCAGTCGCTTCGCGCAACATATGGTTTGCTAGCTGTGGGACGAGTGGGAAAGTTACTTTATGGACGCGCCTCGTAACATTGCTGGGCAATAAATACTGAATGTATTCAATAGTACGTTTTGTTGATTCTTCAGTATATGTGCATATTATGTAACTGTAAAACTTCATTCGCAATACAAATTTAAAAATATACATAATGTCGTTATGTAAGCCACGTACCATTCCATTATACACGGCAATTTTTCATATAGAGACCCCCGCTGTGCCTTCAAAATCCGCAATGTGCATTGAAACAAATTTTTTCAGAAGAAAGAATAAAGCATTATCACTTTTAATTCTCTTGATTTTCAAAGCTGCTTTCGGTATAATTTCAATGAATACACGAAAAATGAAATTATACCACGGAATATAGCTTTGAAAATCAAGGGAATTAAAAGTGATAATGTTTTCTTCTCCTGAAAAATTTGTTTAAATGCACATTGCGGGTTTTGGAGGTGCAGCAACGATGATGCAACTGTAATGACATAAAATTAGAGACTGACAGCTTAGGATTTTAAGTTTAAGCTTGTGTCAAAGCCAATCACACAATAAGAGTGACGAAAATCGAATGGAAGCACAAGAAAGACTTACGCTTCCATTCGATAAGAATATTCCTGTGCATGACAATCTCTAATGATCTTTGATAG
This sequence comes from Periplaneta americana, assembly GCF_040183065.1. Classification (NCBI taxonomy): domain Eukaryota; kingdom Metazoa; phylum Arthropoda; class Insecta; order Blattodea; family Blattidae; genus Periplaneta; species Periplaneta americana. The sequence continues at coordinate 54,993,107 of NC_091132.1, forward strand.
ACTTAGGGTTGCGTATACCAAATCTCATGCATACAACATCAATAGTTCTGCAAATATATAGGTAACTTTTTGTATGGAATAAGACAAAAAACTAAAGTTACGGGAAATTGCAATCAGAGTTTAGTGTCTTTAAAACAAAGATACAGTAATTCACTAAAATAGATATATCTCAGCCATTTTGAAAGATAAACTAAAACTTTAGCCCAATGCAGTAAAGTGTTAAAAATGGCATCACAGCAGGTGACAAGACCATTAAAGCATATTGGATTTTATGTAATATATTTTTCACATGTCAAAGAGTATTTTAAAGGAGAAAAAAAATTAAGTTACAGGAAATTGAATCATAATTTAGTATCATTTAAAAATTTTGTGCACTAGAGCTTTAAGAAGGCATCACAGCAGCTGACAAGACCATAAATGCGCATTAAATTTTATGTGATGTATTCTTTACATATTGAAGATTATTTTAAAGAAAAACTTTTTTTTTAGTTTCCTTCTTTTTACACCATATTTAACTATCTTCTTCCCTTAAAATAAATAATTGTTGGTAATTCATTATTAATTTACTAGTTTTATTTGAAAACAATTAACAATAATTTTTTTCATTTAGTCTTTTTAAAAAATTACGGTAAAACGCAAAACCTAATGTTGATAATGTACAATTTGTTGGCCGGAAGAGGGGGACCTCCAAGCATGGCTGTTGTAGGATGGCAACAATTAAGATTCACTCTGTACCTTACATGTATGAGGTAATTGGAGCCTTCTTAGAGAAACTTGGGTACCTACTGGTACTTATCGTTTTTTTATATTTTTTTCGGACCCTCTAATGGAAAGGGTTTGCTACATTGAGGGTCTTGTAGGTCCGAAGTTTACACCACTGGATTTAGCGTCCAAATTCTAGGACACAAAATGTAAACGAAATTTATTGTCTTGACTACTTTCTAAAATCGATTTCATTAGTCAGCAATATCGCTCAAGAACAACAGAAATGATTATTCTTTACGTACGATACCTTTCTTATTCTGATTAACCAATTAACCACATTTTTATATACTGACATTAGGTTTCTGTTTACGTCAGACGATTATGTTTACGTTTAAGTTTGAATTATGAATATAGTCTTATAGTCGCAGAGTTTCAACTCATACAGAAGAATCATCAAAACGTAGTGTGAGTTAATTCGAACTTCTGACTAGCTTTAATAAACCATTTTTCATTAGCCATTAGAGGTAGAGTCTGGCAATGACTGCATATCGCATGAAAATACTCTGTAGAATGCAATACATACCTAGGTTATAATTACCCTCCAGGTACAACTAGTGGGACAGGGACTACAACAACTGGGACAGGGACTACAACAACTGGGACAGGGACTACAACAACTGGGACCACTACAACTGGAACTGGAACTGAAACGACTGTAACTACAACCACAGAATCTGGAAATACAGGGGATACATGTCCGCCATGTAATTGTGGTTCTAGTACCAGTACTACTACAACTATTTCTTCTGGAACCTGTGACTGCTGCTCCTTATGCAGTTCTACAGGTATAATAATTTTAAACAAAATTATTAGATAATCATTTTTTTTTCCTCTATTTATTTCTCTGATTCACGTAGTTATAGCCCATTACAACCTACAGTAGGAATAAAGAGGGGCATACATCTAGGGAGCTTAAAATGTTGTGACTCTAGGCCAACCATACTTGGAGGCCTCCCTTTTCCATCCAACAAATCGTTTATAAATTAAAGTCAGATTTCTAATTTTTCTTTTTGATGTTACAAAAATGTCTTCTGTATTGAAAATATTTTTTTTATTTAGGTACACACTACGAAGACAGAAACACAACCCATGTTGAATCTTTTGTACACTACTTTTATTTAGAAACACAACATTGTAAGAATGTAGGGGAAGTGCTGAAGTCTTCAAGTTCAATGAGTTTACAGATGCAGTATTACAGTAAAATGAAATAACATAATGTTATGAAGTTTCTTGGATAAGCATGGTAGAGATGAAACGTGCACCAAAATACTCCACTACCCACTTAAAGACTTTGCATGTTTCACTATCCTCCAGTTCACTTCCTTCCATCTGACGATTCCATTAATGTAGGGTTTCCAGATGTTCCGTAAAATCGGGATCATCCCGTTTTTTGTTAATGCGTCCTGTGTCCCGAGAAAAGTCTTTGGGACAGCTTTCCATCCCGTATTTTAGAGTTCTAAACTGAGAAAAAATGGAAAAGTTGCAATCTATTCCATATTACAAATTACAAACATAGCACTTCATCATAGTAGGTGACTGTAGATGAACTATTATGAAACAATATTATTGTGAGTTGTTAATTTCTCAAGGCGTGTGATGGCAATACCAAATATTTAGATGAAGTCTGGATGGATCTTTTTAAAAGTACTGAAGGAGAACTCTCAAATTTGAAGAGGGTAGTGGAATTCATTATGTGTATCCCTGAAAAAAATGCGTGTGTCGAAAGATTATTTTTTCGCATGAACGCTCTATGGACTGATGAGAAAAATAAATTGTCTGTAAAAAGAATGCTTGTTGTAAAAACATTCTTCAGTGAGGACTGTGTTGCTTTTCATAACATGATTCTTCAAACTAAAAAATTGTTACGGTAAGTGAAATTCATTCTTTAGAGAAATATTGCAAGGCCAAGGCAGATTGATTTATAAGAATATTGTCATGTGAGTAACTTAATGTACCGTATTTTGTAGCTATTTCTGTAGTAACTTAGTAAAAACAATTTGAAGGCAACTTACATAAAGAAGCATAAATTAATTCAAATATGCTCCTTAACAATTTTGTTTACTATTTGTTTACTTACCCTTAGTTAGTAAAGTGTTTATGTAGTAAACTTTACTACACACACACTTTGAAAGATTGGCATATTTGATGGGTGCCCATACTACGAGTATGTAAACTTACTCAGTGATAACTGATGTGTCCCGTATTTTTTTCCAATATGTCTGGGAATCCTACATTAATGATGATCCCTGCCAGTGGATATTTCTTCTTCGTTTCCATCACCAAGTCGCATATGTCTGCCATGATGTAATCAACACCTCTTTGCCATGTTGTTTGTCCCTACGTGAAGTACGATGTTTTTCATATCCTCTTGTTCCTGCTTCTCGATTATGTTCTTCATTTCCTCAACTCTAATTACAGGGTAACATTGTCTCCAGCTCAGTTTGTAGATTTCCTATGTGGCGCATTATGGAATCTCAGATGATGACGCATGCTGCTCCACATTTCTTTTTCTTCTCCTTCTCCTCGCCATTTTCAGTTATTAATTTCCTGTACAATTTTTTCTCGTTAACTTTATTTGGCATATTTTGTTGTACACACGAGTCAATTCATTCAGGAAAAATAGACATGACTGCTTATTTTTTCTTGCAATTGCTTCATTCGCTGTTATGCTTGCTCTAGTTTCTCGTATAGCTAGCTTTTTTTATCTTGATCTGAAGGCTCGTGAGTTCCCTCTTCATCCTGCCTCATTCCCGCAGACCTTACATACCCACGTTTCTTCTATTGTACTATCTCTTCCCTCTTGGTCTTTTGACATATGTTAGATGAAATAAATTATCACAGTCATTGCATAGTACATCTACCCATAAGTTATTTCTACAGTTCCCACACTTAACAGTGGTCACTTCGTTGTTGTTAGCAGGTCCTGGGTTCAGTTCAGTACTACCAATAATCAGCAGTATCGAGAATCGCAATCAGTAGGTAGGTGAAAGATGAGATTTCAGCCCCGCTCTATCCTTGACCTTGAAGCCCAGCTGTCTATTCCAGCCTGGTGCAACTCTCACAGTTCATTGTAGTTGATTTTAACCCTTTCTTCTCTGCTGCGTAAGAATGCATCCTTCCTCTCAGCTGGCCTGGCCTGACTACATATTGTTCTGCTTGCATTCGCTTGTTCTCCTTGTATTCTCTTTGTTCGACTTGTTTTTCCTCTGTTCTACTATTCTTCTCCTAGTACTCTTTGAATTCCCTTAGTTTTCCGTGTATTCCTCTTGTTCTTGTTCCACGCGTTGTTAGTGAACAAGTGCATAAAGATATGCAGCATAGTAAAGCTGTGTACCTGCCTCCAGGTGATCGCACCCACACGTAGTTCTATGTAAAGATATGAGGCATAGTACAGCTATGCACATGTCGATTTTTTTTATTATTCTGAGAAATACTGTAGACTTTGGGTTAAGTGTCCTAAGAGAAAAGTGCCTACATTGTTTTGAAGTATAAAGTTATTAATTTTCTTCTCTTTAATATCTGCTATTCATTTAACATAAAGAAACTCGAAAATTTTAGATGCAGTTAATTTCTGAAATAAGATGTGATTGATTATTATCATTGTTTTGAAGTATAAAGTTATTAAGAAAGCTTCTTGCAAATGAAATGATTGTGAAGACTGTTTGTTGAGGGGTTACTAATTCAGAGCTCTCAACTTTTGTACTCTGCTAAGACACTAGCAGATTGAAATAAAAATTAATAAGACTGATCTTCCAATTTCTTCATTAAACATTTTTGGCATCACATACTTTTATTTTTATTTTTAAATTTTTCAGGTTCAACATTCCTTGAGTGCTCAGAGTTCCCAACAAATTCTACATCTTGCGAAATTAGAAATAGATAGAAATAAAAATAGATAGATACTATCTTTGATATGATAAAATTACGTATCAGTTTATATTCATTAAATGAAAATAGAAATTGTTATTTTATAGTAACAAAAGAGAAAACTATTTTCATGCGATTAAAATCATGTCTTATTACAACTATTTCAGGTTAAGAAATGTCTGCAATAACTTTAGAAAACTGAAATAAGATTTATAATTTTCATTAAATCAGTACACGAGTATACGTATTGAGTCATTTTAATTTAATAATAAAATTCTGCACTCACAGTTGTATAAAATAGTTTCATCATTTTGCGGCACAGAAGTCATTTTCAATTTTTTTTTAGATCCTTCAGATTCAACATGTCCACCCTGTGCAGAGTCCACAACAACCTGTACACCTTGCGATGTTACAGGTAGGCCTATATACAGTGTGTGCCAGTGAACGTTCCTGGTGTTTCTGTTAGTACGAGCAGTAGGTCCCAGTCCCCTCCCCCTGCTACTGCTGCTGCTTGCATCTAAGAAGTCACTGCACTTTGCCAGATTAAAACTAACATAGTGTGGTATATTACTCCTTATGTTAGCCGGCAGTAAAGTCATGCAGTGAGTCAGCTAAGAATAAGTACAATTTATTCTCTTATATTCTGTTTTGGTTTGCAATGGTTACACATTCAATGCATGAACGTGTACTGCACACATTTTCAAAATGTACATATGGAAAAAAGAAGTCGTGTAGCAGCACAAGTGAAAACTTTAGACGTAAATTTCCTGACCGCCCAGTTCCATGTAGAAGCAATATTAAATTTGGTTATATGCCGGAGGAACTTGAAGAAAAAATTCGAACAGAAATTCGTTCTAATGCAGAGGAACTGATACATGTGAATGACAATTTCTCACAACAGTGTGAATTATGGTCACACGAGATGAATAATACTTCCAGCAACTACTGTGAGGAGGGTGAGGACCAAATGTTATTATTAATGTAACAAAGTACTAGTACGTAAGTTTTAATCCAACAAAGTGCTATGGAGTTCACATATGCAAACAGAGGTGGGAGCATGGGATGCTGCTGCTGGTCAGCTGACAGATACACTGGGAACATTTGTTGGGATTCACTGTATGAATGAAAATAGATAATATCCTTGATAGTATATGTGATATTTTTGTACGATAAAACTAATTTGTAGAATGTAGAGAAGTTATAACATTTTTGAAATTACAAATTACTTAGTAACAAAGCAAGAAAACTGCTTTACGACACCTGAGTAAAGCCATATCTTATTATTGAAACGATTTCAGGTTAAAAAGACATTTGCAAGAAACTTTTGATACCAGAAATTAATGTAAGATTTTTATTGTTTTAAACGTTCAATGAATTAATGAAACAGTAGGATATTGAATCATTTTAATTCAGTAATTACTTTCTGCACTCAAAGTTTTATAAAATGGGTTAATTGTTTTGTGGCACAGAAATTACTTCCTATTCTTTGTAGATACTCCAGGTTCAACGTGTCCTTCATGTCCTGAAAATCCAGAATGCCCAGAGTCCCCAACAACTTGTAAACCATGCGATGTCACAGGTATATAGAAATAGAAATATATTCTTCTATGATATATACGAATATGTTTATGGGATAAAGTTAACGAATTCCACACAAGTACCTATTTAAAATGTGCAGATGTTCATAATATTGTTCAAAATACAAACGTAGTTTCAAATTATAACAGTAACAAAGCGAGAAAACTGCTTTACTGCACCTGAGTAAAACCATATCTTATTATTGAAACGGTTTCGGGTTAAAAGACGTTTGCAAGAAACTTTTGGTAGGCCTACCTATAGGTAATTAATGTAAGATTTACTGTTATACACTTCCAATGAATTAATGAAACAGTATATTGAATCGTTTTAATTCAGTAATCACTTTCTGCACTCACAGTTTTATAAACTGGCACAGAACTTATTTCTTATTATTTGTAGATTCTCCAGTTTCAACGTGTCCTTCATGTCCAGAATGCCCAGAATCCCCAACAACTTGTAAGCCATGTGATGTCACAGGTATTTAGAAATAGATTCTTCTATGATGAGATAAAGATAATGAATTCCATACAAGTTTTTAGAATGTACAGATGTTCATAATATTGTTCAAAATACAAACGTAGTTTCAAATTACATAAATTAACTGCAAGTAGAAGAAATAATCTAACAGTACCTAAAACAGTAAGGAAACTGCTTTTCCTGATTGAAACCATAATGTCTTATTTAAACTATTTCTAGTTGACAGCCATTTGAAATTGTCTTTTGAAAGCTAAAGTAACTTAAGTTACTGTAAGATTTATTTATAATAATTTTCATGAAATCAATAGAGGAATATAATAAAATGGTTTTAATTCACTAAAGAATTTCTCCACTATCAGTTTTATGAAATGGTTTCATTGTTTTGCTGCACAGAATTCATTCTCCATTGTTTTACTTATTTCTTCAATGCTAATTACACATAGTGATCAATTTCTTGATGTCCTGTTGCCAATAGCTTCTGTGCAGCTGGTAAGCTAAACCAGTCTCTAGTAATGCTGACTGCATGGGCATAAGACAGAGCAAACAAAGAATGGAGCATTGGCATCTAAATGTAGATAATACTGGGAATGCTGTCCCTATCCATGTACACATTCTTAATAGGTACTTTTGAAAATATTGCTCATCATTTGAAACAGTCTCCCTCCGAATACAGTCTTTTGATTAGTCTAATTTACAAACTTCGTCTTTTAGATTTTGCCACAATTAAAAATCGTAGGTGATCAAATCGGGGTGGTAATCCAACACTAAGAGTCTTGTCGTCACGCACCCTTTTTATTTCATATGGAAGCTGTGGCTGTGTGAGTAGTTGTGAAATTTTGTTGAAAGACGACGTGTCAACGTTTGTAATCAGGTGTTTATTGTCTATATATTTTAGAATTATTGTAATTGTGTCATTAAATGAAATTGGTATTTAAAGACACACCACCTACAGTCCTACAGGGTTGTCAACAGTCGAGCTTTCCGACCAAATGTAGATTACAGTGTCCAGATGAAGGTATTGGACAGATGCATAATGTTTTCCTTTGTTTATTTTACGACGCTTTATCAGTATCAACTGCTATGGTTATCTAGTGTCTAAGTACAATGAAGGAGATAAAGCCAACAAAATGAGTCCAGGGTCAACTGCCGAAAGTTTTTTTAATTGGTTATTTTACGACAATTTTTCAACTGCTATGGTTATATAGCATCTGAATGAGAGGAAAGTGATAATGCCAGTGAAATGAGTCCAAGTTCCAACGCCTAAAGTTACCCAGCATTTGGTCTTATTGGGTTGAGGGAAAAGTCCGGAAAAAACCTCAACCAGGCAACTTGTCCCAACCAGGATTTGAACCCGAGCTCGCTCATTTCACAGCCAGGCATGCCAACCATTACTCCACAGTGGTGGACTGCAAAATCTTCAGTTCTTCACGTAGATCTAAACATTTTGAAATAAATTTAGATATATTATTTTTTCTGAAAAATACATGTACTGTACTTAATTTTAATGGATTATAATTCATAATACAACATAATATAATACCAGTAGCGATAAGCCTTTAGGCCAATGTATGAATCATCTATGAACCTTGCATTCCTTACTTTAGCAAGCAGTATAACATCATGGCTAATCGTTTGTCAGTACACGGACTTCTTTTTGGAGTTCGTGGTACCATCTCCAAATACACCTATAACCTTTTAAAATCAAAAGGATTCACATTTTGCAATGTTGAGAAAATCCATAGAGAAATTCTAAAGGACTCAATTCAAATTTTGAAATTTCATCTCTATTTCAAGTAATATGATTCACTTTAATTTTCTTTTGAAATTTATTGTATGTATTTTCATTGTAAATTTTTATATATGTGCTTATTTTCTGAATCCTTGAAGGGCAGATGGTTTTATTTTATAAATCCGATGTGTATAGTTTTCATTATTATGTTTAGTAATGTTACATCTTTGTACCTACTATTGGAAACATTGAAATCTAAGCGACAAATTTCAATACCGATATGTTAAAATACCGGTACCCCATTGTTGAGAACTAGTTGAAAAAAAGAAAACATGTACAGTAGAATCTCGATAATCCGAGGTAATTGGGGGGTGAGGGTACCTCGGATTTGGAATAACTCGGACTACATGGAGCATCATAGGAAAATTCTTAAGTCACGAAATAAAACCAATAACAACTAAAGCTAAGGGAATCATTTTCTCAGAAAGAAATTTAAAAGTTCCACTCCATTTTGAGTAAAGAGTAGATTTTCTTCATTCCACTTTCTCATTTTCTATGCAGTCACATAGTTATTGAAGCAAGAAATTTCATCAAATAAATTATCCTCATCCAGGTCAAGTCCATCTACATTAGAAGGAAAATTATGGACTGTCTCGTCAAATTGTTCTCTTTCTAGAGGAGATATCAGCAATTTAAATATAATTCATGTGAATGAATAACACTGGCACTGGGATATTCAATTGCATTTTCATAAAATTCAGAGAAGTCTGTTGTGAAATAAGAGCCATTTAAATAACTACTGAAGCTTTCCTGGCAACGTGATAATTCGAAATTTTCTCAGGCTTCCAGCCAGGTCATAAGTTGGTGATCCACCGACGTTTCGAGGATGTTCATCTTCCTCATCTTCAGGGTTAAATTATATCTGAGGGTACCCAGCTCCTTAATTTATAGTGCCAGAGGGAGTCAGCCGAGGAGCTGTGCGCCGATTGGCTGTTATTAGTGCGGACCGCGGCGAGAACGCTGCCGACGTGTCGTCTTGCTTTGTGCTTTCCGGCTGAATGACCTTGGGTCTCATGGTGGGCTCGGCGGACGAGTTCTCATGTGTCCTCCACTGATGACGGCCCGTCGTCCGGCCGGTGAGAAATTTAATAGCCGGTGCCCATGCCGCGCTTAGTTGGAGACCGAGTCCCGGTTCAAGTTACTGCGTTCCGCCGCTATGACCAGGGTTTCTTTTACTCTTCTATCCCAATAGCCCGCACACTTTACCAGGACCTCGGTGTTATTGAAATTAGCCCTATGGCCATTTATTCTAAAGATACCGAAAAGTTTCTTAATTAATAGTGAAACAAACTTTTCTTCTTTCCTGTTTTTTATTAACTTCGATAACAATGGAAGACTCAAATGTAGTTACGTCCTCACTTTCATTTTTGATTATGGCATCATGATAAAACGGCAAAGTTGCTTTAGCAAAATTTATCGCAGCAATGTGCAAGAATCATTAAACCATATTAATAATTAACGATGAAAATCCTGGGATATATGGGAAAAAATTTTTAATCCAGGGATATTCGGAGGACTGTCCCTGGGAAAGATGAACGTCTTGTAACCTTAGGTTAGGATGATTAATTAAATAATATTAGTTGATAATAATTATGAACATTTTACACAAAGTAGGCTTACCTGTTTGTCATTAAAATCAGTCCTTCTATTTTTATGCACTGCAAAGTGGCTTATGACAAGTTCATTGAAATTCGGGAATGTCAGCAACTGTTTTTGAGTTCTATTCTTGACAGTCCTACCCGCTTTTGCTTGGAAGTACAAAATTGTTTTCGTAATGTTTTTAACGTAGGTAATTAATTTTTATAAGCACAGTGAATCCTTGATGTAACAGAATACTAAAATAACTTATGGTACAATAGGGATTAAGCATTTTTGATAGCAACTTTTAACCAACCTCCTTTAGAATACAAAGTTTTACCAAATTCCCGATGTTTTAAGAATTATTTAAAAAACGTTTTTGAGAAGATTATTTATTTTAATTCTCGGTTGGTTTATTTATTTGATGGTTTCAAACTTTATTTTTTCTTTCTCCCCAAAACTTTATGTTACATTACTGTTTTGTTTTTTGAATATCTCCGCAATTGGTTTGAAGAAGTTCACAAGAGGTGAACAATTGTCCGTTGTGATTCACTACATTCACACATGTATCCTTCTGGAGAGGAAATTTTGAAGCATTCAAAGTACCGGTAACTTTTGAATTTTACGTGTTCGCTTACAAACTGTCTGAGGATGAACGCTGGTAAGAAGTATTTTGAGGATAGATGATGGGAGCGGTCGGAAAAAAACGTCTTCCCATTTACATAGGAAATAGGAAGACTGGTGTGACTGTATTCCTTGTGTGACTTGCGCTGAGGACTTCACAATTTCGTCGGCCCTTTCATTCCCTGCGATTCCCACATGGCCTCTGATCCAGGATAGGCAGATGTGGGTCCTGCTGTTCCCGCTTGAGTTCCTTATGGCAGTGGCTATAGAGTGAGCATTATACTTATCACCAATAGCGTTAATCGAGGCCAGGGAGTCACTGAAAACACGGGTATTACAGCCATTTTCTTGACACCATGATACTAAGTAATTAACTAGCGGACTTACTCGTGTTAATTATGTAAGTTTGTGCGGCTTACAGCTGTTTCGGTGCTTAACACACAATCCTCAGAGCCTACTAGACCTTGGCGTCATCTCGAACTTCTCTGCCTGTTATGTGGGTGTGTTTGATTGTTGAAAGGTGTTGAATAATGGAGTCAAATAGTGTGTGTGTACTGAAATTGATCTGTGTGTTGAGAATTTGATCGGGATGTGTTTTAGTGTGTTTGTATATTTCGTATTGTTCTAGTGTGTTGAGTTTTTGGTTCTTGGGTTGTATGTGTAGGATTTCCTTGTCTGCATTTATGTTATTGTATTTATGGTTAGCATTGATTATGTGATCGGCGTATGTAGATGTATTGTGTCCTCTGGTTATTGCTTTAATGTGTTCTTTGTAGCGTGTTTGGAATGATCTGCCTGTCTGTCCAATGTAGAACTTGTCGCAACTATTACATGTGAGTTTGTATACGCCTGTGTGGTCGTATTCATTTGTTTGTGTTTTTTGTGTGTTGAGATGTCTTTGTAGTGTGTTTTCTGTTCTGTATGCTATGTTTTATTTCTGCTTTCTGAATGAAGATGTGATCTTATGTGTGCTTTTGTTTTCATATGTTAGTGTGATGTATTTCTTGTGTTCTTGTGTTTGTGTTGTGTTTTGCGTGTTTTTGTGTCTGTTAAGTTTTTGTTTTGTCTTTCTTACATAATTAACACGAGTAAGTCCGCTAGTTAATCAATTACTTATATTCAAGTGTTAAAAGTAGTGTATGCAGGAATCAAAATGGACCATGATACTGCTTCTTGTTCTCCAATTGATTTACGAATCATCGATAAGTTCTAATTGCTGCACTTGAGTGGGCGGCATTTTCAGAAGTAGGCTATGGTTGTCCCTATCTACTGTGTAGCAGCTGTTGGCAACAGAACATCCAAGGAAATAATCCAGTATAATATAAAATGAAAATAGAGTTGTATATTGTTCTAAATATAACACAATTATTGATTGAACTTAACTTTGTGTGTCTGCAGTGCCTCCAGGAGAAACAAAATCAGTGAAGTTTCTTGAACCAGAAGCTATAGTTAGCATATTTCCAATTGCAAGAGGACCAATAAAAGTCATGTCTGCATCCTGTAATTATGATTGTGTTCTAAAATATCGCTTTGAGAATGCTGATGGTAAGTGAAATATTTATCATGATTTTCTAAGTGATCTCCTAAAAGAGAACTGTGATTCATTTTTTCTGTTTTAACAAAAATGCTTTTCTTTTCTGTGTTGTTATGTATAGTTTTTAATCACTGATAAAGAATTAACTTTCCTTCTTTGTTTTGTACTGATAAGGAAATAGTGTTCCTGTGACGAAATGTTTTAATTTACGAGTTACTGGTAATTTAAGACACAAGTACAGGTAGCTATTTATGTACCGGTATTATTAATGTAGCTAGTTAATAATTGGTGACATAATAGTGAGATTATACACATCACATTTTCTAGTGTTCATGTATCGTCGAAAGCGAAATATTGTAAGGTATGTTCGAGATTATAGTAAACAAAGTTCATTTTACATTTACAACAAACTGTAATTACCGGTATGTAAAAAAAAAAATATTGTACCGGTAATGGGGTTATCAAAAGTGCTAGCAAAGGTTAATCATTAATTCCATGGCTGATTTCGTCCTCTCTATCCAGCATATTAACATTCTTTCTCAAGGAATAATAGCAACATTGCTGTTTATTTTTAAAAATTGTCAGTTCGTATTTCTCTTTACATTCGAATTTACTGTGTCATGCATTTATCTATTGATTAATGTTAACAAGTCAGAAATTATCCATTAAACAACAAAATTTTTCGGTAACTTGCTAGGCGACATTGTTGCACACACAACAGTTTTACACTAAACCTAGAGATACCTAACATAACCTAATCTAACCTATTCTTTGATTAATTATTGCTGAAATAACTGCTACAGGGTTAATGTAAAAGTGGTCGATATGTAACAACGTTTCCTAGAAAATTACCGATTTTTCATGTAATTATACATTTGCCTCATAAGTGGTGCCTTGTTTGTATCACTCGTGAGGTTCAGTCCTGTCTTCAGACAGTTGACTAAACAACAACAATATCACTGAAACTACTACAGCCGGAGCTATATACCTTGATATGCTGCAACAATGGCTCTTTTCTGAGTTGGAAGAATACAGTGCTGACTTCATTTTTCAAAAGAATGGCGTCTTCCACTCGCATTATGATAAAAATGTTCAGGTCCACTTCAATCACCGATTATGTGAAGCTGCAGGGGATCATGAACTAATACATTAGCCACCATGTTCCCCAGATTTCTTCCCCTATGATTTCCTTTTGTGGGTTTATCAAGGATTGTGTTTTTGTGCCACCACTTGAAACAGTGCTGGTTGAGCTGCGCATATGCATTACAACAACCATCGCAAAGATTGACCCCGATGTCAGTATGCTACAAAGAATTTGGCAGCAACTTGATTACAGGCTTGATGTGCATAGTATTATGCGTGGAGCGCACATTGAGCATTTGTAATGTGTCTGAAAAAATTGGTATATTTTCCTTTCCATCAATACTTGATAAATTATTGAAATTAGGAACATCATTTTGGCCAGTTTCATAAAGATATCAGTTTTTGTTCATGCATGACTCTATGATGACCATCGAACAGTACTAATTAACAATAATTTCTCTAAGTTAGATTTAAAGTATTTACTGAAATGTATACCTACAGCATATTATCATAATTTATGTGTACCGGTACAGGTCAATTCTGAGGGTTCTTTTCTATCGTACTGAAGTATGCAGGCATAATAATTTACATATAATGTAGGCTACCTGTACCGATAGTTTTTAAATTCACTATTTTAAACTAAAATAATATCTGCAATCAATCAGAAACATATGAGCCGTTTAGAGCAAAAGCGGTGTAAGTCAAAATTGAGTAATGAGGTTTAAAGTAAAAATTCTGTAAAATACAGCACAAAGTAGCAATTAATATGTCCTTCGTGCTGTCCACTGACTACTAATAGTTTAAATAAATTGAATATTAATTGCTACTTTGCGCTATATTTTACAGAATGTTTACTTTAACTCTCATTACCCATTTTTGACTCACACCACTTCTGCTCTGAACGGCTCATATATAACACCGTTTATTTATGACTAATGCTTTCTTGTTTTCTAAAATATATTTCTGGGACAAGGTATGAAATTGAAAATAATATTATCATTCCTTTCTTAAGAAGTAAATAAAGTTTATAAGCTGTGTTGTACAATTAATTTTGTGAGTTTTTATTGCAGGTGATCTGGAAAAGAAACTTGAAATAAATAGCAGCAATGGTACTATAAGCGTGAAAGAGGAGATTAAAAGTTCTTCCATTTTTAATGTTATAGCGGAAGATGAACAAGATAGCACATTAAGTAGTAAAGCTTTGGTTAGTAGAATAATTACTACTTTACATTTAACCTTATAAATTTATATTACAATATCCTAATGGTTCACTGTAAGCATTGTGAGTTCAGTCACTTTTGAGTTATTCTGGGAAGAAACAACCTGATGTGATCATCATCCATTTATGTACATTTGCTCAAAAAACTTCTGACAGCAATCTTGAAAATATAATTTGTCAGGGTCCCATTTGGAAGTGAGACCACTCTACATTAAGGTTACCAGACATCCCCATTTCCCAGGGGACAGTCCCCAAATTTTGCTTTCTGTCCCTGGACAAAATCTGTCTCCGGAATGTCACCAGATTTAACAGTTTTTTCCTATATATTCCTGCATTTTCATTGTTAATTATTAATATGGTTTAATGATCCTTGCACATTGGTGTGATAAATTTTGCTAATACAACTTTGGCGCTTTTCATGATGCCATAATCAAAACTGTAGGTGAAGACGTAACTGCAGTCGAGTCTTTTATTGTTATCGAAGTTAATAAAAAAACTGAATTCCAGGAAAAAAGATACACTTGAATTCCTCCATCAATTAAGCGACTTTTCGGCATCTTTAGAATAAATGGTTCTTATTTCACAACAGAATTCGTACTGTCTCTCATGAATATTATGAAATTACTGTTGAATATCCCAGTGCCTGAGTTTTTCATTTATAAGATAAGATATCCACGAAATGTACTTATATTGCTGAGATCTCCACTAGAAAGAGAAAAATTTGAAGAAACAGACCATTATTTTCCTTCAAATGTAGATTGACGTGACCTGAATAAAGATAATTTAATAGATAAAATTTCTTGCTCGAAGAAATATGTGACTTCGGAGAAAAATGGCAAAGTGAAATGAAGAAAATGCTACCCTTTGCTCAAAATGGAGTGGATTTTTTTTTTCGAGAAAATGATTTCCTGTGTACAAGTGCAGAAGTTGATTGATGAACTATCTCTGTGTCCTGGAAGCAGTGCTTCAGTGGAGAAAATTTCCTTAATGGACATAATGTGGACATCCCAAAAATCCAGAATGAGTTTAGTGCCAGGAATTTGTTGAAAAATTGGGTAATAGAGAAGACCTGCTTAAAAAATGCACTCTTCTATTAAATAACAGTAGTTTAGTGCGTAAATAGAATGAATACTAGTATTTTAATTATTTAAATTTTGTAAAAACAATATAAGTGAACACAAACTAAGGGGCCTACTTCCATATTAAGAAATCATTTCTTTGACAGTAATTATAAATTTTATAACCAATTCCTTTTCCTCTTCCTGATCAGTTTCAGTATCATCCTTTCTTCACCCACTCTTTACAACACAGCTTCGTTTCTTATTCTGTAGTGTTCGCTCTTATATTGCCTTACATTTAAGGAAAAATGAAAATCTTGAAGTACATGAAGAAGTACATTGTATATCCGAGGATGGCAGTAACAGACGAGCAGATACCGGTATAGTTGCTCTTAATAGACAAAAGAAGAAGGCAGTAATATTGGACCCAACTGTACAGTTCTATTTATCTCAAGCATTAGCGGATGATCAAGAAAAACAAGACATTTACCGCCCATGTGCACATGGGAGGTGAGGAGTTTGCTTTTTGGTGCCCGTGGATCGGCATATAAATATACTACTGACATTTTAAAACAATATGATATGTCATCCCAAGATATTAGAAATATCTGTTTAAATATCTTAAAGAAATCCATAGGCATTTTACATAATCATTTATATTATGTTTAATTTTTTTAACTTTCTAAATTGCATATTGTACTATGATTGCTACTTACTGTATTGATTTCTCTCTCTATTCCATAATATATGCATTTCTTTAATTGTTTTCCGGACCTATATGGTCACCTGTTATGACAGGCGGATATAAAATAAATAAATATATATATTGTCCATGTCCTGGGGGCCTGTCCACATGGTGAACTTCTACGAAATACGCGGCATCATACAGTAAGATCTATAATAGCAACTGCCTTAAGGAACAAAGGTTATTCAGTATATGAAGAACTACATGGCATATTTAGTGAGGGCAGTAATCGAAGAATCGGCATAATTGCATTTAAACCTCCCTCTCTTGAAGGTTATATCATAGACCCTACTGTGAGATTCGAATCGCATGAACACCAGCCAGAAGAAGTACACGAGGAAAAAAGGAATATATATATATATATATATATATATATATGAACCTTTCATCAGTTTTTATAAGGACAATCTGGAATCCATTGTCATTATGGGACTAATGATAGGAGCCTGTGGGACCATACCCCGGTTCCTAGTCGACTTCTGTAAATCTTCTGGCCTGCATAAAAATATTTTAAGAGATCTAACAATTGCAGCACTCAAAGGCTCAGTAGCTATTTTCAGGCATCATACATATGGACCATGATTATTCGCATCTCCTTGATGTTACTGCGTTTAATATCATGTGTTTCAATATAATTCAAATTGTTATTTTTCACTATAACAACAATGTATCACTAAGCCTCAAGGCATTTACTCTATTGTATCATGGTACTCTTTGTCGATGGCAACCTGTAGTGGTTACAGGAAGAAATTAAATAAATATATATATAATTTCTGTGCTCTCTGTCCTCTCTTTCTTTCTGTGTTACACTCTGCACACCAGTGGCTAAGTGAGATGGCAGAGGCTAATTCCATTAATTTTCTGTATTTTTTTTACTATAATTAGATAGGCCTTTATAAATTAAGAATATTATTTTTTGTTTAATTTTATTTCTTTCTTTGCATTGCTAATTACAATTTTTTTTTTGTCACAGGTGTTTTTGAACTTATACACCATGACGCCATGTATAGGTGAAGATGGTAGTCAGTGGTCGTATTCGTTTTCAATAAAGAATATCAAGGAAGGGATGCAGGCTCAAAGCTTGGAGAAGTGCAACTGGAATGAAACCTGTTCATGTGTGCTGAATGATATTGAACCATCTGCGGCGAAAGGTAGGAACTCCTGTTATTTTATAAATATATTAGACCTCCGCTTATTCTTTGTAATATAAGGGTCGAGTTGAATGGCTACTCGAACAAATGGTATAATCTGATTTTTATATACAAAGTGCATAATAAAATATTCTGAGATTCCCATTGTAATGCAACTGCTATTGTCGGCATGCTACATAGGACTAGACTGGATAAACATCGAACTGTATTACCATGCCAGGATTTATATGGAAAAACAAAGTCTGAAATATGCACAATAAATCAATAATTACCAGAATGCAAAAACATGCGAAGTCCAATTTTTGTAGAGTTTACTATGTGAATGTTATGTCAGGTAAGTAAAAAATGTTTTTTTTTACATCGAGGTTCTATATGCACACTTTATTTCTTTGTTTACGTACTTTTTTCTTCTTCCAAAGAACAACTAACAACTTTTCAGTGTTTTCTGGCGTCATACTTTATTACCTACAGCATACTTGGGTATTGTGCCTCAATTGAGAAATTGTGCCTCACTGACCTTCACAGAGCTTATCGCTCTGAGTGACATCATCTTCACAGTCCCCTTTCCTCCCTCACGTAGCTCCTAGGCGTGGGCAGGTTCTATATCAGTTTCATAAGCAATATCAGTGGTGACATAATGGCATTATCAAAGCAGTGTGTACGCCTTAGAAAACGATTATTTCATGAGAAATTGGAGGAAGAGTTTTTTTGCTGTTTAGAAGGGGAGAACATACAATGATTGTTATGCTGGAAAATCCTATTAGGCATTAATAAATTTAATATACAACGACATTACTCCTTATATCATAAAGAATATGCTGAATTAGAAGGTAAGACAAATTAAATGTTATTTTTCGTATTATTCCGAAGAAAATTTATGATCTTAACATTTGCATAGTATACTAAATACGACATTATACCTTAAACACGCTGCATTAGAAGGTAGCCTACGAGGAATTAAATGTTGTTTGTACGTATTATTTCCAAAAGAAATTTATACAAAAATATCAAATGTGCGTAGAAAACGAAATATGATTTTCTGAACGTGCAAATATATTAAGTAATCTTGAGAAACGCCAGAATATTCAAGAAAATAAACGTAGACAACGTGATGGAATATTATTGGCTAGTTACGCAATTTCTCGCATGTGATTTAAATCAATTCAGCGACAGAGAAACAGTAAAGAGGTTTATGATTAAAGCTGCCGAATTAATTTGCCAAGTTGAATAAAAGTTTCGAGTCTCTCACGTTAACCAAGCGCTTTCCTAATAATTTGCCACTGACCGCCTTAGCGGTTATGATAAAGTGACGCAGGTCACAGAAGTTTATATTTCCCATCCTACTCTGCAGTCTCCTCTCCTAGTAAACAAACTATTTCAAATCGAGTGCCTCACGTAACCGAAAATTGTGCCCATGTATGACCTACAGGGATATTTTTGAATGCATGAACACATTAAAATCAGAAATACTCCATAAATATAATCAGGAATCACAAGGGAAAAATGAGCAGAAATAAATAATTTTACAATTCATTTTGAAGATTTTTCAGATAAGTTGTAGTTCAAGTTCAAGTTCACCCCATAATGTCCCCTCGGGGCACTGACCTCTTCCTAGGAAGGTGGCTGATTAAGGCGATCCCGATTAGCCATGCCAGGAAGGATCCTCCTTTAAGTCGTAACACTTTTTGCACGTGTTCTTTTAGCTTCTCCCTTGCTGCTCTCTGGTCCTCCTCTGCGACACACTCTTCTGTGTGATGTCTCATTGTGTTCCTATACATGAAGATATTTCAACTAAGTTACTTCTAGTATTTTAAACGCATTCTTATGAATTAAATGAGTCTTTAACCTACAATTTCTTGTTCTTTTTCACATATAAACATATTTTATTTTGCTTTACATTGTTTTTGCTAAAAAATTTGGAGCTGGTTTTAAACTGTTATTTTTTAGTTTTGTATTTCTCTCATTAAATATTAAACAATTTTGTCTTTGTTGTTTTTAAACAGATTTCATTAGTGTTGATAAGGAAGTTGTTATACACACACCAATTGATCGTGAGAATAGGAATCTGTTTCCAGATCCAACGAAAACTGATATTATTCTGTATTTGGAAAGTAAATGTCAAAGTGCAGCACCTGAATCTTGGAACTCACTGTAAGTAAAAGTGGATGGAGTGAATATTATATATTGTACATACAATAACACATAACACTGTTCAGAAGTAACTACAGGATGTTTAAAGAACTTGTACATCTTTTCAGGAAAAAAAAAGACTTACAGATTCTTATAAATTAGCTCAAAGTTTATCAAAGTATGTGATGAAAACAATCGTATTTAATTAATTATAATATTTTTATGAGAATTTATGACTTTATAATAAATATTATTAGCTCAACTGTTCTCACAAGTTTTGTTTGATAATTTTGTAAGGGAGAAAATGGTTTCTCTATTTTTCAGAGATACAGTGACACTGTTTTGTTTAGCCGCGCGGTTTTCAATTTCCCATCGTCCGCCACTAGAAGCTTATCTGCGGCTATGCTGCCACCCAGTCTGCTGGTACTGAAACATTTAGTATAGGAATTTGTACTTACCCAGCTTAAAGTAGGTGTTGAAAATGTCCCCCACCAACTGCTACACACTGTTGCCACCTTCTTATGAAATTGTTAATTACTGTAAGAAGTTCTGCTCCATTTATTGATTCGATTTCAGCTCTTATATAGTCTTTAAACTTATTTATTGTATGTGGGTTTTTCGCATTAACGTTATTTTTAAGTGACCCCCATAGATAGACATCGCATGGTGTTAAATCTGGACTTTGTGAGGCCCACAAATTTTTACTGATAATTCTCCTTCCAAAGATTCGACGCAATTCTCTCATGGATTCTTCGGCAGTATGAGCAGTGGCGGAATCTTGTTGGAGATATACTGAGGAACATTTTCCATAAGTCATCTAAAAATAAGTCAAGGAGCTCATTCATATAACGCTTGCTGGTATTTGTGCCCTGAGTAAAAATAGATCCAATAATTCTGTGTCCATTCATTGCACACCACATGCCAATTTTTTCACCATACAAAGGTGTTTCGAGTACAAGATTGGATTTCTCCTAACTATAATACCGATGATTTTGTGAGGATACGTGTCCATTTAACTGAAAATAAGCCTCATCAGAAAAATAAATTAATGTCAGATCAATTTCCTCAGAATTTATTTTGTCTAAAATCCAATTACAAAAATGCAACATCTTATTGGGATCTTGTTCATTTAACTTTTGAAATACCAGATTTCTTTATCGTTTCAATTTAAGTAATTTTGTTGCTTGACAAGCAGACTAGTAACTTACAGTAGCGTGCAAATTAATCTGAACAACGTAATTACTTATGCAAAAACACTGAAACGGGATAAAAAAAAAAAGGATCTAAGACATACCTTAGTAATCTATGTGGCCTCCCTTGTTCCTAATAACAGTTCTGAGACGATTTGGCATGGATTCCACTAATTTCCCACAAATATTCTTCATTTCATCGCGAAACCATACACCAATGAGGGCAGAAATCATCTTCTCCTTTGTAGAACAATCCATTTTTTGCATTCTTCTTTTGCAAATTGACCACAAGTTCTCAATGGGGTTGATGTCGGATGAGTTGCCTGACCAGGGGAGTACCTGAATATTCTTCTTGTTGAAGAATTCTGTAGTTTTTCGAGACGTATGGCATAGTGCCAGGTCTTGTTGGAACACACATCTGCCATCCGGAAATGATTTTTTGCAGTTGGGGTACGATTCTGGTTTCCAATAAGTGAATATATTTGTCAGAATTCATCATTCCCTTGATAGGTATTAATGCTCCAGGCCCTTCATGTGTAAAACAACCCCAAAACATTACTTTAGGGGGGTATTTGGGTGCTTGTTGGAGATGAGCTGCTGTTACTTTTTCGGATCCTTTCCGTACGTAAGAAACACGGTGGACGTGGACCTCGAAATGAGACTCATCGGAAAAAAGTACATTCTTCCAGTCATTCACTGTCCAGTGTTGATGTAGGCCTAATTTGCCCACATTAAGCGTTTTTTGCACATAACAGGAGTTAGCAGTTGCTTCTTAATAGGCTTATGAGCCCTTCGTCCAGCTTTCAAAAGCCTACGCCGCACTGTTGTGACGTGAATATTCGCCCCAGTGGTAGCCATTAACTCGCAGGTTAAGTCGACAGCAGTTAGTCTAGGATTTAATTTACTTTTCCTGACAGTTAAACGATCATCTGCAGGTGAAGTCTTCCTTTTCCGGCCACAGTTTCCTTTTTTCTGGGGTGTGATGGATCCAGTCTCCCTGTATCGTTTTATGATCGAATTAACAGTAGCCAAACCGATGTGACATTCTGCAGCAATTTGCCTCTGTGTCATAGAAGAATGCTCTGCTAATGTTATAATTTTAGACCGTTTTCGTGGAGTTGTATCCATTTGTGAAGACGACAGAATGTACACAGGATTGCAGTATTAAGTCTTCAACACAACTGAAATGCTTATAAGTACAAAACGACAGGCAAAATGTCACATATTATAAAAAAATAATAACGACAGACCTTCAACAATGGAATTACACGTACTACAGATGTCAATTAAAGTGGTATGAGCAGCTGTGAGGCCAACGATGTCAATTAAAGTGGTATGAGCAGCTGTGAGGCCAACGATGACAGAAAATGTAAAAATATGTCGTGTTCGGATTAATTTGCACGCTACTGTACTTCTGTTTCCTGCGCCAAACATTTAAGGCATTTTTTCGGTGTGTGCTCTAGTCTCTGTCCTCTCTCGTCTAATTTTTCTTCTGTAAGAACATGTCTTCTCCTTTGCATTTTACGATCATTTACTGAACCTGTCTGAATTTTTTGGCTAACCTTCATATTGTAGTGGCATTAGGTGTGGATCTATTTGAAAATTTGTTACGGAAGTTCTATCATGTTCTCGCTCAAGATTTTCTGTATTTTATATATGTAGTAAGCATATACACACGTTCACGTAATGAAAATCGCATTGCAACAACGTCGAACACACACACACACGTAACACAACACGACTAATTCAACATTCACGCATGAGTGCAGATGATAAACTAACTCACAACTGCCACTGTTAGCACGGCGTTCCTTAGTAGAAGCAGATGGAAAACATACTAGCTGCGCTGGCAATATGGCAAATGAAAACTCCGTGGTGTAATAAAACAGTGTCACAGTATAACAAATTAAAATAATAATGCTATTAGTAATTTAATCTTCGTACTCTGTTTTTCTCTTCTCTTGCATTTTTGTAAAGGTGTGCTCAGTGCCATAGTTTGGCTGAAACATACCAGAATGCAATTCCAGTAAAAATGATATTAGAGTTCCACAATTCTGTACCGATACAAATAATACAGGAAACGACTAATGAAGCAATTTGAAGACTTCTGAAATAGCTGAGTTCCAGTAAATTTTTTTGTTCAACTATAGCACTGGGTATGCTGTTGTAGTTACTACATTAACATTCTCAAATTTTTGAAAAAGTATTAAATTCTTTACAAAACTAAACAGGTTGTAATAGGAATAACAATATTCGAGTTGTAGGTGAAATGAAGCAGTACAATCCCTAACAGTGCATAGTGACATATCCAGTAAACAATTTTTGTGTAAGACTTTTTCCTTGACTTAGAAACCACTAAAATCAACGTCTATATTAAGAAAATGAAGACAGACGTTAGTTTGGACATGTAAGTCACTGAAGTCTTCCTTTTCAGTGATGGTGCATGGTCTGCCAATCATGAACCTATAAAAATACTTATGTAATGTGATGTCTTCGCCAAATATTTGCATCTTGATATATCTCATAAGATACTATTTACCCTCTTCGCTTCCTCCCCCCCCCCACCAAAAAAAAAATCGACTGTAATGACGACAATGGTAATGATGAAAATGGCGATGATGATATTGATGATGATAGCTGCATTAAGAGATACATACACCTTCAAGGCTCAAGAAAATTGATTTTCATTTATCTTATAGTAATGTAATATGAACTTTTAGGTTTATGTGAAAGAAATTTTAAGAAACATACCTATAAAATTAACGAAGTTACACATTGAAATACAATACCAGCCAACAACCTATAAGTTTATCGCTTATTTTCTTGAACATAAACAATCAACGGTAAAAAAAAAGTAATTTTTCTTAAATACCAGTAGCAATTTTATATGAATTTTAGCTTTATGCCTGTAAAAGAAATTTTAAAGTATGTATAAAATTAGCCAAATTATGCATTAAAATGTCCTGCCATGCAAAAATAATACCAGCCAACAATCTGTAAGATTATCGCTCATTTACTCAAAACTTTTAAAATCATATCTTCCACAGTATTTGAGATAGAGGATAGATCGAAAAGTAACGCACAACAATTTTTTGTGGCAACATATTTCATAGGTAAGCAAAATGAAATAATGCACAAGAAAGCTACAGGTTTTACCAGTTCTTCGACATTGGAACCAAGTCTCTCGACACATTTCTCCCATCGTGACACCATATTCAGTACACCCCGTTCATAAAACTCCGTTTTTAGGGCGTATAGCCACCTGCGCATGACTGATTTAACTTCTTCATCTGAACCGAAGCATTGTCCTTCTAGGAATTTCTTCATTGGTTCGGAGAGGTGAAAGTCAGATGGTGCGAGGCCTGGACTGTATGTAGGGTGGGTGATTGCCGCCTTAATGTTGCCTCTGACATTGGGTGATACTGCAGTGGTCAATGGTCGGCCAGAACGTGCTTTGTCGCGGACTTCTTCGAAGAACCTGCACCACCTGGAGATGTTATTATGGTCCAGACAATCAAGCGCCCTACATCTCCAATATTTCCCTGTGGATTTCACTCAAATTTTTCGTTTTTCGCAAAAAAAACGAACTACACCTCGCTGCCCTTCACAAGTGAACGATGGTAGAAAGCGCTCCGTTTTTACTCAGTAGTTACAGCTCGTTCCGCTAGGGTAACATCTGATCGAATCATTACTGTCTCTAATGCCAGATTCAAACTAACTATCTGCCAAATTTGAACGTCCTAACCAAAATAATATTCCATAAAATAATTGTTGTGCTTTACTTTCCGATCCTCCCTTGTAATTGCATGAAATTTTGCATGACCCTTTTTCTTAGAGAGCTCAACAAACTGTCATTTGTTGTTAATATGACTAGATGCGAACAAATGAACACATAATTTTACTGATAACGAAATTTTTACATGAATGTCCGAGAAAAACTGTAAATTAACTTTTTTATTATTACAATGTTTTCTCTTTATTGTGTCCTTGTCATCGTCATCGTCAATGCTTTTGAGTCTATGGAACCTGTGATATCTCCATATGAAGACTTTCATGTAGTGAGAGAGTAAAACCAGCGATATCACAATTTAATATATTTGTTTCTGTTTGTAGGTCAAGATCTGGGATATATGATATTGGTAACGTTGCTTATAATGCAGCAAAAACAGTAATAGTAATTCATATAGAAGACATTAATGATAATGCACCCACCTTTGATACAACATCACTTACAGTTGGATATCCAGATGCTGATATTGCTGAGTACTTTTCGTCATCTCTCCTAACACAAGTTCAGGTAGCCTATATCTTAATATAAAATGAAACCTTTAATTTCTCGTGTTTTATGTTTCAGGCATATGGTAATATAAAATGAAAACTTTAATTTCTCATGTTACTAAGTGTAGAACGTTGAGATGAGCAAAAATGTGTCAAGGGAAAAAGTTTTGAATTCAAGAATTTTTTTTTTTTTCGGGAGAGAAAACATAAATCAACAGTGTGATAGGAAATTGTGATTATGCATTATAAAATCGAATGATTGTATTAAAAATAAGTAAACACGAAAAGAGAATGCTTCTATTGGCGTTCGTATACAAATACTATTTTAAAATAAAAAATATACAGTATCATTTGGGTAGTCACATACCCAGCATTTTGCTGAGTCTAGTGCAGCATTGGATTTTTCCCGTCATAACTTTTGAGAGGAATGAAATATCGAGCTGAAGTGAAGACACGTGTTATTTTTTAAGACTTGGGGCTTTCTTTTGATATATCACAATATATAGTTTCTTTGAAAATAATGTCCATACCTGCTTTTTTTGTACTTCTTGGCCTTATTATGTTCAACTGATTTTTGTACTACAAAGTACATGTTTTTATTTTATTTTAGAAAAGAGTGTTTGGCGAAATACCTACATTCAAGGAAAGGTTTCATTTGATATATCACAATATATAAGCAATTTCTTTGAAAATAATGTCCATACCTGCTGTAATACTTCCTGACCTTATTAAGTTCAACTGGTTTTTATACTGCAAAGTACATGTTTTTATTTTATTTTAGAAAAGGGAATTTGGCGAAATATCTACATTCAAGAAAAGGTTTAGGAACTTTTAAAAGGAAATAATAAACTCGGATACGATTATAAAAATCCATTGACTTTACAAAGGCATAGCAGTAATTATTCCATCATGATTGAACTACTGATCTGACACATATTTTCTCTACAAAACACTGTGTATTTTTATAAGAAAATTCTAAATTCTTCTAGCAGGTAATAGCCAACACTTATAAAGTCAGCTAGAGAAAGGGACAAACTTGCAACTCCTTCTATTTTGATGTAATTGTCATTTTGAATTTGATACTTGAGAAAATATTCATATAGCAACCAGCGGAGTTAAGGAGTAAAGATCTATAATCTGACTTATACAAAATTTATATTCAATATCTGCATTTTTAGTTAACAAATAATAAGCAAAGCAAAACATGAATATTTGATCTTAGTTAATTTTAATAATTATCTCTGGTGCCACTAGCGTGCTCAGCCAGCAGGCCTTTTTCCTTGATGATCCAGAGCTGTGTTCAGGCGTGGGTTCGATTCCTGCATGGGTTGATTACTTGGTTGACTTATTCCAACCGTGTGGCGAATGTCAGGTAGTCTCTTACAAGTCATTGGCCTCATGTCGTCAAATACCACCATTCCATTCAAATATTATTCGTGAAATAAACAAAAATTCTCTGAGATGAGGCTCGAACCCGCTCTCCTTTGCATGACACACAGATGTCTGAGCTACTGAAACGAAGGCTTCACTTCTGCGTGGCATGTCAATATCCTTACGAAGGTCCAAATTTCGATTTTACTCCACTCAAAATAGAACGAATTTCAATAAGTCCATTAAGCTTAATGATAGCTTGTGTATCTTTGCTCTGTGACTTTGAGCATGCTCAATGTCTTGTGTCTGGGACTTGGAATATTCAATCGACCAATTGGCCCATTACTTTTTTCTGTACTGTACAGATACGGAAATAAAATTTGAAGCTCCCTTATTTTATAAGTTACCGGTATACTTACAACACAGTGCGCATGTGCAGTAAAAAGAGCCCCTGTATATATGCTACTTGTGGACAATTGTGCGAAATTGTTGCCTACATACAGGTGGACTCCCAATAAGACTTGTTCCAAATTTTAATTCCATATCTGTACATATCGAATTATGGTGCCACTCCTTTTTGAGAAGACTGCCTCCCAACTAGCCACTTTCTTCTGAAGTTATTTATGATGGTCGTCTTAAATGTGGTTCATTTTTTATTTATTTCGTTTGATAAGTAATTTTATTATTGTTTTTACAATACACCATAATAATGACCCAGGCACTTCCGAATATCGATGTGAAAGTGTTTAATTTTCATAGCTTCACCATTGTAACGATTTTCAGGCAACAGATGCTGATTTTGGAGAAAACGCTGTAATTAAATATATACTGGATGGAACAGATGAATTTACCATACATGAAGATACAGGGATGATACATCCAGTAGAGGGAGCCTTCAAGTATAAAGATACAAGTTTTATTGTTCATGCCAGCAATCTAGAACAAGTAGGAAATGTCACTGTGAATGTAAGTATTTTATTCAGAGTATCATCCATTATAACAACTCTTCAGCCTTTTCTTCACATGAATTATTTTTCATATTGTTTCATTGTATATTTCATTTCTGGTAATGTGGAAGAGAAGGCCTCATTTACCTCTACTCGAATAAATAAATGAATAAATTTTTAATAGTCGTTTTAATTTTAGTACAGTACTAGCTGCACTAAGTATATGATTATGTCTCGTGATCAGAATATTGTACGAAATGGAACTATAAAAGTTGGAGATTTATACTTCGAAGAGGTGGAAAAATTCAAATATCTTGGAGCAACAGTAACAAATATAAATGACACTCGGGAGGAAATTAAACGCAAATAAATATAGGAAATGCGTGTTATTATTCGGTTGAGAAGCTCTTGTCATCTAGTCTGCTGTCAAAAAATCTGAAAGTTAGAATTTATAAAACAGTTATATTACCGGTTGTTCTGTATGGCTGTGAAACTTGGACTCTCACTTTGAGAGAGGAACAGAGATTGAGGGTGTTTGAGAATAAGGTTCTTAGGAAAATATTTGGGGCTAAAAGGAATGAAGTTACAGGAGAATGGAGAAAGTTACACAATGCAGAGCTGCACGAATTGTATCCTTCACCTGACATAATTAGGAACATTAAATCCAGACGTTTGAGATGGGCAGGGCATGTAGCATGTATGGGCGAATCCAGAAATGCATATAGAGTGTTAGTTGGGAGGCCAGAGGGGAAAAGACCTTTGGGGAGGCCGAGACGTAGATGGGAAGATAATATTAAAATGGATTTGAGGGAGGTGGGATATGATGATAGAGACTGGATTAATCTTGCTCAGGATAGGAACCAATGGCGGGCTTATGTGAGGGCGGAAATGAACCTCCGGGTTCCTTAAAAGCCAGTAAGTAAGTACTGCACATTACATTAGGCCTATCATTGTTTAATATTTTACTTTTTGACAGTACAAAAAATAAAAGAAAGGTATTATGGTGCTATAAAAGTTAATTACGAAATTTTGACAGAAATACATCCCTGAACAGTGAAACAATATTAAACTCAATTACAAAATGTATACAGTGGTTCTCACTTAAGACTTTTTGCAAGGGGTCAGTACATGTGAACTTCCTGCAAGGGACCTTTATTAGTATGTGCATCAGAAATCTGAACTACGACCAAATAGGATATAAGAAGTCCTAGTGTTTTCGAAAAAAAATATTGAGAGCCATATGCGGATCAGTTAAAGTGAACAATGAATGGAGAATTAGTTTTTGGACTCATGTTCGGTGCCCGTGGCATGATCCCATGAGAAACTTAAATCAACTTACACAATTTAAAATTTCTGATGCAACAATTGATGCCATAGAATCTCATATGTTAAAATCATCCTTAGCTATAATTAGCAATCATTTGTACCTAAGAAACTTTTATTGTAAATGATTTCCTATGTTTTCTTATCATTTATCTTAATGTCTTTTTTTTCTTTCAAATTGTTACATACATAACTGTTTTTAATCATTGTTCATTGTGAATTGATTAGTAGGTTGATCTATTGAACCCTTATTTAGGGCGGCTTTTGTTGATACTATAGAATAGAGATACTTGCAACAGATGTGTGATTCAACAGCATGTTACACAAAACTGGAAATAGTTTTAAAAAAGTCTATATGCTCAAAGTTTAGTCTATATCAGTAAAATAATATTATATATACAAATTTTGTGTGTTCATTTTGGTTTTTTTTAGAAATAAGGGGAAACATGAATGTAATTAAATAATACTGTAATGTCAAATTAGCAGCTAAATAACGTCACTTGCAACACTTAATACAGTGGACTCTCCCAAGTTCGACTGAACAGAATTGAAAGTTCAGTCCAATAAGGGTAGTGGGTGTGGCAGGTGAAATGAATATAAATTCTTATTGGTTATCCATCAACGAATACAGTACTGTACTTGTATTTCCTGCCCGCCCCAAGACTTGTGTATGTGCTTCTAGTTCCACAATGGGTTTCGACAGTTCCGTCTCACAAACAGGACAATTCTCAAATAGAGAAAGAAGAGTTCATTAATTTAAAATCAGTGATTGAATATGGATGTCCTAATCAATAAAATATTTTGTTTTCCTTTAACAAAAGTATCACTACAAGACATAGAACCCATTCCCATTCAAATGGCAAACCCATTTCTTAGTGCCTCTATAGAGGCGTGTCTAATTCTCCTACGTAAGCAGTTGAACTATAGGATGTCGAACTTGATTTCTGTCGAACTTAAGAGCTTCCACTGTACCTTTCATTTTTCACTTATACAACAGTGGATAATGAAAATAGACACAATTTCACATTATTAAGTATGGTAAGTTAATAGAATTGGCACAGTGAAACTGGAACCTTTTTGTGTTTCCTTGGCATCCTAATGAAGAAATTGTTTTGCAAATTAACGTAAGCCTTAGTATAAAATTAATAACACTTCCATATTACAACATGCATTATTATGGTAAAACTCTGAATGAAAGCTATTTTTTTTTTCTATTATATTTTTTTGTGGTGTTTGGGTTTTTTCTTCTAATCGTAAACATTTACATTAAATCAATGGCTTTCCCAAAACATGTTATGAAATGTTTCATATAAAACAATTTTTACCTCGAATAGGACCAAAAACGAGCAAAATTGTATTAAACCTTTTTGTTTGAAATATCTCAAAGAATCACCCTCTGAAATTAATGACATTACTTACGGTTCACCCTCCATACAAGCACGAACATACGCAGATACACTGTAATGTAATAGAGTGTAACGTGACATACTTATATATTTGTGTACATGTTCAAGAAAGAGGGAAGAATAAGAAAAACACTACTTATGTACAGTACCATATGAAAAATAGTACAAATATTTTGTCTTTCATTTCAGGTAAAAATTCTTGAAGCTAAACATTTATTAATAATCAAGAAAACTGCTTCAGTCCTAGATGCTGATAACATCATAAGGAATATATCTTCTGTTACAAATTACGATATAATGTTACTCTCTAGTACAGTTAACACTGTTGGTAACGACGATGTTGATGATAATGAAGATGATGATAATGGTGAAAATCAGAAACTGAACTTCAGATCCAGAGCCAGTTCAGAGACTTCCCTTCGGCTGATTGTCTATGGATTGAAGGATGAAAAACTTGTTGACGCCTCTGATATTAAGGAGTGAGTTTGAAGGATACTAATTCAGTACTTTCAGTCTTACATTGATTATAATATGTTTGTGAAAATCTGACGTTGAACTCAGTATGTATCATCTGATTACATGTATTGAAATGTATCTGGAAGGAATTGTTTAATTTAATTGGTATTATACAGGGTTTTTCATAAGTAAGAAATAATACAAATAAAACTAAAATTAACTCATTTTTTAAATATGCTCGGACACGTCAAATTTAATATTTTGAAAGGAAAATTCTACAAAAAGAAGAAACAAAATTTTCAGCATTATTGTACAGGGTGTGTCATCATCGACAACATTTAAAAAAGGCAACATTATTTTTTTTCTTTTTTTCTGAAAGGTTGGTATGTTGTTTAGTTATTTATTTAGTTTAATTTGTTTCATACAAAACGTTTGGTTGCTATGGAAACAGTTTTTTTTTTTTTTTTAATTTTCCTTTGAAAATATTAAATTTGAAGTGTCCGAGCATTTTTAAAAAAATTAGTATTTTAGTTTTATGTACTTGATCCTGGTTGAGTGGAAGAGAAAGCCTGATGGCCTTAACTCTCCCAGGGAAAATGAGATAATAATAATAATAATAATAATAATAATAATAATAATAATAATATTATAATTATAATAATAATATTATTATTATCACAATGTTTTTTAGATAGCAATTGTGGTTAGTATATGTATTACTAGTTCATCATGAAATTATATGCAAATATTATCTCCTGGCGTAGTTGCCTCATAAATGATGCCATGTTGGTATCACTTATGAGGTTCAGACCTGTCTTCGGACAGTTGACAACAACAAGCTAAAAAATACGTAAAATGTGTAGAATAATAAAAAAGTAGATATATTCTACATGACATATAATTTTTTCTGTATGGTACCAATGAAATGTTTTAATTCCTTTAATAGAAGTATGCAGGGTAAATATAATGCAGTAGCAGAAACCTGGACTGCTAGTAGCAGTGGCAATGGCAATTCCAATGAGGAAGAGAGTAGCACAGGATTGTTGGCTGCTGTGATCACATTGGCTGTTATCTTGGTTCTCTTGTTGGGTGGTGCTGGCGTGGGCTTGGCATTTTATATCAGGTTAGTAATTGAGTCACTAATATTCTTATAGCTATAGTTAAGAACGCCATGTTAAACATGTTAAACGATTTCGTTTCACCCGCTGAGTTAGCTCTGTGGTAGCATGTCTGCTTCCAAATTAGCCGGGTTTGATCCCCGACGAGATCAGAGATCTTCATGTAAAATTTCTACCTCAGGATTAGGAGAGATGGTGGTGGACTTCTAATCATTAGATTATGCACCAATATGCCTGGGCTAAATCCTAAATCTTTCTGCAGTTCATGTAAAGAGAAGACATACAGTATGTCACTGTTGATAGTGATGTGTCCGTCAGATGGGGCTGTTAAGCCTGATGATCCTCTTGGTGCTATTCAATAGAAGTAGGCTATGTGTCGGCACTGAGTTTTCCCTTCTCCCTTCCTCATCATCCTCAGCCATTCCTCACATTACACTCACAGGAATACGTATATGTACACTCACCTTAGTACACAACATAACTATTCATAGATACTCGTATGCATTGTATGACCTGCCAAAGTGGTGTGCAACTTGAAAATAGGTCACAGTCCTGCCATCTATCCGCAATATACGGAACTCTAATCACGCAAGTGAAGTGGGTAGGTATTGAATGCACACACAATTTCGTTTCATGACCCATCTGTCAACTCTGAAGTTAAATTGGTTATTAATTGAGAAAAATTTGCTCCGGCACTGGGGATCGAATCTGGCTACCCAGGTCTACGCACTGGGCGCTCTAACCAATGAAGTACGCCGAGGTTCAATCCACAGCACCGGATAGAACCTCTCTTTTTTGGTATTTTCCCTTAATGGCCTTACTCCATGTTAGACATAGGCCTATATATTTACACAATATTAAGTTAACTGTGCACATAAGGAGAGCACTCAATTGAGTAACTTGGTGGCCGGGATTTCACAGTTTATATGCACGTTTGGGCGAATGATCTACGTAAAGATTAATTTTTTGGTGCTACAGAATTATCTGTTATGGGACCATTGGTAATTAATGGAGAAAAATTCGCTCCAGCTCCCGGGGATCGAACCCAGGTCACCAGTTCAACGCACTGGGCGCTCTAACCACTGAGCTACGCCGAGGTTCAATCCATCAAAGGAGAGAGATTCGATCTGGTACTGTGGACTTAGCCTCGGTAGCTCAGTGGTTAGAGTGCCCAGTGCTTAGAACTGGGACCCGGGTTCGATGCCTAGTGCCAAAGCGAATTTTTCTCTGTTAATAACCAATGGTAACCATAATAGATAATTTTGTACTTACTTACAAATGGCTTTTAAGAAACCCGGAGGTTCATTGCCACTCTCACATAAGCCCACCATTGGTCCCTATCCTGTGCAAGATTAATCCAGTCTCCATCATCACATCCTACCTCTTATTGTATGGATTGTATGGATTACGGTGATGGGTTGTTAGCTCTTCGCCCAACTCCCAAGCTGGAGGACCAGATAATTCTGTAGGACCAAAAAAATTTATCTTTACATATCTCAAGTTAGAGATGAAATTTAACTTCGTAAAAACATAAAAATATGACTAATGAACAAAGACTGTGAGTAGAAGTCACCTACACAAAAATTTAAACAAATATTTTTATTATTGTCACGGGTTCTAAAATTTCATGAATTCTAGTTCCCTGAAGTTAGTAGTAACGATAAATATGTTCGGAATTATTGTTAATAAGACTACAAAATTGTAGATGTTTTTAAAAGTGTTATTAGCAAATGGACAAACCTTCCAGGGTAAATACTGAGAATGTGCGGTTGAAATGTCTTGCAACTTGTAAGGGATATCATACCATTGTAAATGGAGACAAGTCCCCTTAACTTTTGCCATTGCTTTCTCCTATCACTTTGGCGTCCTCTCTCATACTTTAGTCTGACATATTTCATAGGACTTTGTCATTCTTTTTTCTCTTAAAAGTGAATTATAACAGCTGTTGACTTTGTTAAACTGAAAACTCATAAAATACGCCATGAAATGGATATGCAATACAACTCAACTCACTTTTTAATTGCATCAGATGCTTTAACCTTTGCTAAGCTATGGTGAATCCCAGCAAATATTTCCGGTCCCCCACTCTACTGCCACTGCTTGCATCTGCAAAGTCATATCGTTTTACCAGATTGAAATTTACATACTATGTTATGTTAATAACATTCGGTACACTCTCTCCTCACAGTAGCTGCTGGAAGTGTTGTCCATCTTGTGTGATACATAATTCAGAACACATTCAAAGCACCTGTTTCATTAAACCTACGTATTCACTAAATTTAGTATTGATTTTCTACATGGAACTGGGTAATCAGAGAATTTACATAATTTCAAGGGAAAAATTGTTCCGGGGCCAGGTATTGATCCCGGGACCTCGGGTTGAACGTAACCAGCGCTCTGCCAACTGAGCTACCTGGGAACTCCACCCGACACCGTCTCAACTTTTCCCTTTATATCCACACAACTCGCGTGGGTTGACGAAGCACCAGAGACCCACATCGAGTGCACACAATCTCTGTGTGACTTGGAATTGTGGTTTTCTGTTAACGAACACAGTGACGTATATATTATGCAAATCTAATCTTTCAGGTAAAGCTCCCTGTAAAGCCGATTTGAATAATTTCAAGGGAAAAAAATTTCAATACCCGGCCTCGGAACAATTTTTCCCTTGAAATTATTCAAATCGGCTTTACAGGGAGCTTTACCTGAAAGATTAGATTTGCAGAGAATTTACGTCCAAAGTTTTCTCTTGTTCTACTGTACGGTTTCTTTTTTTCCATATGTACTTCTATTCTCTCCCTGCATGGCTGGTGAATCCTCCAATGCTTAGCTTATTTCATCAGTTCTGATTGGTGTTTATGTTACCAGCAGGCACCAGCTCTTTTTGTGTACCTGTCAAGAGAGAGGCTATGAGAGAAACAGAAATAAAGATCACATGTAAACGCTGCATGATTGGTGAATGCCCGTCCCCCGAAATTAGCTGTGCTAATCTGTAGTTTATTTAATTTTAATTTTTAATTTTTTAATTTCTCGGAAAAAGCATCACTATTTCAAACTGCCTCATTGTTGTAAAAGTGATAATTGTCAGTTATAAAGTAAATTACTATTGAAAATAACAAATATGATCGTCCATTATAACATGTTTTCTTTTAATTATAGGAGGAGGAGGAACAAAACAGAAAATTATTATGATACTATTAATACAAGTAAAAGTGATGCATCTTCAATTTCATCGATGTGAGTATTTTTATTTTTGTGTCATTGTGTATAACTGTGCTATCAAGGACCGGAATGCTCTATCTGCAGACTTACTAAAGGGGTACCTGAAACCACAAATGTAGTGTAGTTATTACACGCATTTCAAAGTAAGAACAATTTAAATATTCATAGATTTGTGGACATTAGTAGAGAAATGCTGATTGCACAATTTTCATCCAGCATTTTGAAAATTTAATCACTGTTAATTAGAAACAATTATCCTTTGAAAATAAGAAAAATGCAAAATAAATCTGAGTGAATGTATTGAAAGTATGCTAAATTTCATTTCACCATTGCTGAAAGAATCTAAGATATAAAATGTTAAATTACACTTAATTTGTACAATTGGAAAGGCTTAGGTTACTTCACATAGGTCTACTTAAACCGTACAGTTTAACATTTATTGGAGACGAATATCTTACAGTACTTTTCAGATTAAAAAATTGTAGGTCTTCTTGTGCAATATAGAATACGAAAATTTCATCTTACTTTGATCACAAAATTGATTCCACTTCTATACGACATTCAAAATATTTCAAGAAGATAACAACAAACAA
Source organism: Periplaneta americana (assembly GCF_040183065.1). NCBI lineage: Eukaryota > Metazoa > Arthropoda > Insecta > Blattodea > Blattidae > Periplaneta > Periplaneta americana. The sequence goes on from NC_091132.1 coordinate 55,028,609, forward strand.
GAATATCATAAAGAACATTTTAAAGCACTGCATTTTCGCAAAATATGTGAAACCAATAATGAGAAATTTTGTCCCTCTTCATGACATCTTTTTCTTATTGTTCTTAGAAATGGACGTGGAATGTCGCCATCATTGGAAGAGAAGGATAATCCACTGACAAATGTCCAGTTTAATAATACCACGTAAGTAATACATTTTTAATATTCATACAGATTAAGACATAAGAGAATTTTTCTTCATTAATTAGTAATTAATGTTGTTATTAAAATAGTTTACAAATTTATTTATTTATTGAACAAACTGCCACCCATTGTAAGTAGCCCCATACGACTCAGTAAACTCATTTTTTGACAGGATCTGTAATTGAAAAACAGTAAGTTTTTATGATTTATGTATGGATAGAAAATACAGTGCGAGCGAGAAGTTTCTCCGCAGTGCTTCTGTAGCCACGGTGTAGGTGAGAATTCACTAGGCAGAGAATTCAAGTGGCAGGACTGGCTGCTAAGCATATGATTGACTGGGGATGTGAGGTTGTCAAACCGGAATGAATGGGGAAGTGTCAACTTTCTACAAGATTACGTACCAGCTGTCTACAGAATTACTATAACTAATGGAAGGGACTTTTGGATCGCACTGTATATTATTCAGAGCAGTTTAAGGGCAAATGTCAAGTAGAGGTGAATCTGTAAAAGTTATCTTGCTTCAGATTTCTTTTGGAGGTGACATGAGCTGATATTTAAATGTTTCGGGAAAAGAAATGATTGCTCATTGATGTGCTCGCTGAGTGCAAGTAGCCATTTCGGCACATCTTCCTGTAGTTAATGCTCTCAATTGTACAGTAACTTCAGAGACGCTCATTTAATTTATACTCTTTTATTTTTAGGGAAGTGATTGAACCATCTCCACCTGTGTCACCTTCTTTGCCTCGCATCAGTGGAGCTTCAATGGCTGTAGGAACAGTTCCAGAGTACAGCCAATGGACCATGCTTGACCTTGACAATGGAGCAGCTGATGACTTAAAAACTGAAACCAGCGATTCAGAATCGAGGAAAGATGACGATGAGGAAGATGATGACAATGGTATAACCAGGAGAAAGTCTATTGTGACATTTAATGATAATATAGAACGTATCGAAATAGAACGCTTGTGAAAATAAAAAGCAACAACAAGTACAGGAACCTTGTGTTACGTGATTCATGGCCTCCATCGAAAATTGCTGAATCACACTTTCTGTACAACAATAGAACTGTTGGAAAAGCCGAACTTAGAGCATTAACGCTGAATTTATTACATTCTGGATATATGTAATAATATAATTACCATCAGCTACATTGTTGTATGTAACCTTTTGGACTTCAAATAAATATGAATAGAATTCTATGATTTAAAAGCAGGTTAATAAAGAACGTGTTTCTATCGACCCTGCAGCCGAAATACGGAAAAGTGAAAAATAAATTCCGTGAGTGAATAATTTTATTATTGATGAATCCTTGTAAGAGGATATTGAGAATATATTTGAGGTAAGGACCAGAAGCTCTGACCCGAAGAAGTACAGTAGAACCCCTTTTTAACGAATCTCTGAAGGATTACTTTTCTTTTCCTTAAATAGGGGTTTTCCTTAAAAGGGGGTTAACATAAAATGAGAAGGAAAGGCTAAACTAATAATTAGTATCATACTAACGTGTGTTATATACCAAACATTATAATCATTTAATTAGGCCTACAATTATTATTTGCAATACAGAGCTTCTACAAAAGCTTCAGTAAAGCGCTTCATGCCTTTGCTGCATCAAAATGAGGATCGAAAAAAAAACGTAAGTAGGTCAACTGACTGCAAAATGGTGGACAATTAATATTGGCTTCTATTACTACATTAATAAATTTAACTTTAAAAGAACCGAACATGTTAAATAGTTTCGACTTCAATGATAATGACATAGAATTATTATTACTGGACGATTTTAACAATAATAAACATTGCAAAAGACCAGAACATGCATTCCGCCATGATGGATCATGCAGCAAACTCGTAAAGCGATGTTTTGATTTGCTGCACACTTGCTGCAGCGACGGTGAAGCAAATGTAATAAAAGAACGGCCTTGCTGCAGCGCTTTATGTCTTGCTTTAAAAAAAAAACGCACAGGTTCTATGAATCTGAGGTGCATGAAAATAGTAACAATGGAAAGAGAAACTCAAAAAGTTTAGTTCCTTACCTTAAAGATGTTCAATGTGTTCCCCCTTGGTAACACGGCACACATCAAACCTATAGTCGAGTTCCACGTAGGTACGCGGATTTTCTGATCCCCAGATTCTGAGGTCTGTTCACCTTACCAGAAAGATGAAAAGTGGCTTCGTCAGAAAACATCACGAAACAAAGAAATTCATCATCGTTTTCAATTAAGGTCTGCATACTTATGCAGAAATTTCTTCATAGCACTTTGTCCTCTGATTTTAGAGCTTGCAGCAACTGTAGTCGGTACGAATGAAATCACAACCACTTGCGAAGAATCTTGCCTTAAAATCAGTGTACCATTTACGGATTGTAGGCCCACTGGGTGGATCTGCACCAAACTTTGTCGATAATGCCGTTGCACATTAATAACCAACTGGTTCACATGAAAATCAAGCTTTTCTGCCCTCTATAGCAGCCATTTCGCCTTAACAATGAACAAATTTGTTTATATGCGCTATTATGAGGCAGTGTTACCAACTAGGAAAACAATGTTGTCACAACTAAACTTTTTGAGTTTATCTGTCTATTGGTGCTACTTTCATGCTTCTCAGATTCATAGAACATAAATTACCGTACATATGTTCGAAACTGGAAAGGTCTTTTGTAAGAGCTCTGTATATTTCATTATAATATTTTCTAACTCTTCAAATGGTGAGGCACGAATGTTTTTCCATTTGTTTGAACCTGAACCATACTGAAACTAGTCAGAGAAAATTCCTTTTTTCTTCTCCATTATTTCCCATAATGATGTAACTGACAAACCATGCTTTTTTACTATAATATGTAATAGTGTTATTTGGAGATTAACTTCAACATTCCTTATTATTTTGACTTTGTCCAATAGTTAATTTCTTCCGTTTAGTCGCCATTATAATGGTGCATAAACGGCATAAACGAACAAAAGATTTGGAAACAGGATCCATACAATTCGCGAGAACAGAGCAAGTATTGAAAGTAAAGTCGATATTTTGGGCTTCGTCTATACTGTATTCCTTAAAAACGGGATTTTTCTTAAATCATTTCCCTTAAAAGCGGGAATTAAATATACTATTCTTATGGTAATTTGGCTAGAACTTAAGGACCCTATTCATAGACATTTTTAGCGCGGGCTTCCGGTGGATGATCAGCATTTTTCGTATTCATAAACCAGTGTTAGCGATAGGATATGATTTGAATTCTGTACAAGTAACCAGTCGATAGCCGGGGCTAGCTTAGTACACTCATAGCGCGTGCTGCGAAATGTCTATGAATAGCACCCTTACAGATTATTCTTTAAAAACGGGAATTCGTTATAAACAGGGCTGTTGAAACGGGGTTTTACTGTATTAACATTTAAGAAAGAAAGTTTACTGAATTGAAGCACAATTTGTTATTAGAATGTTTTCTTTAGTGTTAATTTTTTTTATCTAAAATTATCTTCACTAAAAATATTATTTGAAGTCTTTATGAAAATAGAAAACAAAGAATTGGTAAAAGACATTTTGCTTGAGAAGTCTAAAGATGGGTCACATTGATTTTATTAAAATGTAACAGGTATGTTTGATAATCATGAATTATCACATATATAATGTATTTTATAATCATGAAATATATTATAAATTATAGTATTTTTTATCATTTAATCAGAGAAACGTATGTACATGGTTTTAGAGTTATTTTAGTTATTAAAGAGATAAGTGAAGTTTCAGTACAGATGACCTGCCTGAAATAATGACGCCAGTATGTGCGATATAGTCAAATGAAACCTTTCATGCTTTTAAGAAATCCCCATGCATGTTCAGGATGTCGTGCCATTCAATGAGCATTTTTTCTGTTCCATCCTTACAGTCATTCATTGGGTGTTTCTTGGACCCTTTGGTACACAAAATACATTAATATCTCGTCGGTTACAACGAATTTGCATCCTTTGACAACTTTCTTGAAACATTCAAACACATGAAAGCTACTGGCACAATGCAAGAAGTACAGGCTTTAAGGTATGTTTTGCAAAATTTTCCATTGCATTCACAGCAGGGTCTTCTGGTCGTCTCTTGCAATATACTAACTAACACGTGTCATCATGTTTTACAGTGAAACCCCGATAATACACGCCCGTTTGTTACGTTATCCTGCATTATACGCTCTTTTCATCCAGTCCCATGACATCCCTATATAAAACCATGTAAAATCCACTGCTTAATATGCTCATCATCCCATTTAATACACTTTTTCATCTGCTGAATATTCTAAATATCGCATTTAAAAAAAAATACTGAGAAAATTTTCCTGGACTTCTACATTTACCGCTAGCATCCACATATTCAAGGATTTGTAGGAGTCTTTGTTTGGTGAATGCAATAGAACGGAATGTGACCCTTGAGTACCTACAAGACTACTGTATTCAGGGCCTGTCCTTCTTGCTGGCAGTTTTAAATCGCATTGTCAGTGAAGACTTGACGAAGAGGAAGTGGAAGTGGTCGACTTTCCAAATCCTCGCAACGAAGCCCTTGTCACAGTTTCTATGATTCGTAAATTCATTAAAGTTTCTAATAATCAAATTGCCGATGTTACTTCCGATTTAAATCGTGTGGAAAATGCAGTTATTCATAATACTGAGTCAAGTGCAAGACAGAAAACAATTTTTTACTTTTTAAAATAAAGGAGCACTTTAATTGATGACAGTGTATGTGTTCTGACATTTTCTGAAACGAAAAAAAAAAAAAAATAAAATAAAATAACCTTTTATCCTGCATAATTACAATATTTAATCCTTAAATTTCTTCAACAAAATATTTTTGCAGATTCATACCTTTGTGTTAAAATTTAAAAATATCTAAAAATGACCCACTCTCACTAATATGCAGTCCCGTTTAATACGCTATTTTTATGCGGTCCCTTGAAGACTGTCTTACTGAGTTTTTACTGTATTTGTATCTTTTTTTCAATGTTTTTTTCTTTTATGTTTATTTGATTAAGTGGTTGACCAGTGCGATAATCATTTGTGAGGTTAGAGATTCAAACACTCATTAGAATGGGTCATTCCTGCTTGAAATTGATAACATGATATGACTTTTATAGTGACATGAGATGATGGATATGCCAATTTGAAGATGAGCACGCTAAAATGGTTCAGTTTGTAAAATGCGAGGTATTGAAATTTACGGGAAAAACGTACAATCTGGCAACCCTACCAATGTACACAGTGGTATATTTCTAAACAAAAAAATGCCCTGACTCTGGGATCTTGGTAGTACTAGTAGTAGTTGTCGTCGTTGTCGTCATTTCTGCAGGAATACTTGTAAAATGTCAGACAATGTATTTAATACATTAAACCTTATAATGAAATTGTGTAAATATGAATAAAATAGGTACAGTATGACTTTTATAAATACATTAAACCTTATAATGAAATTGTGTAAATATGAATAAAATAGGTATGACTTTTATAAATACATTAAACCTTATAATGAAATTGTGTAAATATGAATAAAATAGGTATGACTTTTATAAATGCAAAATTTGACTATAATATGAAAATCATAAAAGTGCCCTGGTGCCACCCGGCCTTGAAAAATAGTACCCTGCAGTGGCGAAGCTGATGTAAGGTCAGACAGTACATTGTAAGCTTATATTAGCAGTGATAAGAGGTCCATCCTTGGACTCAGAATTAAAAATGTGTGATGTGTAGGTGAAGCAAATTCTTAAATATTAATTGAAGAGTTATAAATTTTAGAATGATTCATTAGATACTCAAGTGATAGCATTTCCATCTATAAATTCAATGGACGCGGGTTTGATTATTGACAAGTAAGTAGAGATTTATTGGTTATTAATTTTCCAATTGAAGAATGTGATCCCAAAACTTGCTCAGTTCATTTGGCCATTTTCAGATTTGTACAGTACATAATATATATGATTTTTTTTAAACCTCTGTCATTATATTTTAATCTTCTTCTCTTCCAAAACAACTCCAATCCTTGTCTAAAAGTTTGTGTTACTGCTTATGTCACTACTGGGTGTTCATTTCAAAGTGTGTCATGACGTCACTGTTGTTGGGTCAACGATTTGAAGCGAGTTTCAGCTTATATGTTAGAGAAGTTGCCTATTATTTAAGGCGTTCTTCAATCTGAACTTGAGAACGTGTACGGTATAACTTGAACGTCGTAGCAACAGATGGCGGTCTGTACGGTCTGTGTGCTACCATAACCTCTTTCGAACTGTGTTTTGCGCCGGCAAGTCGTACACAGGGTATTTGTTATCATCAGTTGCGTACGGTAACATTCCACAACACAAATCAAATGCTCCGTGTCAATGTTGACCGTCGAAGTTAATGTCAACAAATACGTAAGTAATCATCTTAACCCTCTCCCCCTTTTCCCGACAGTACGTATTTCCAAACAGTTCACATTCCTGCCACTACCGGCGTTACCGTACGTATCGGTACTACTCTTCAGAATGAACGCCGTACTTGCTAGGCAACTTTTCTGCCTCTTAGGTTATACACCTCTGCGGAAGTGTAGGAAGATTGAATTCTCTAGGCTCATCGGCTAGCCACATGACGGCATACAGCGAGCCATGACACATTTTGAACTGAACACCCAGTAGAAAACTCGCTCAGTCCATAGACCGGTGGACAAAAAAACTAACCTAGTCCTTTCATAAAAATGAACTGAACGCATTTTGAGATCACACATTTCAATTGCAGGTGAAGCTCTATGGAAACAGACACTGAAGTCACAGCTGCTAAAGCATTGCTTTCTGTGTCACTTAAAGATGTAATATAATCTTGTTAGAAAATACACGTGAATGAACCACTCAAGCAAGATCTCGTAGGCTTTTACTTTACAGAGTTTCTTATCAGACGGAACATAGAATATCCCTAAGTAGATTACTTCAGCCCACATAGGCTTTTTGTGCACCCGTGATGGAAGGAGTTGTGTGTCCATTGTACTGTCCTGTTAAGTGGACCCACCATCATCACGCAATGCATTCTTCTCTTTCTTACTTACAAATGGCTTTTAAGGAACCCGGAGGTTCATTGCTGCCCTCACATATGCCCGCCATAGGTCCCTATCCTGTGCATGATTAATCCAGTCTCTATCATCATATCCCACCTCCCTCAACTCTATTTTAATATTATCCTCCCATCTACGTCTCGGCCTCCCCAAAGGTCTTTTTCCTTCCGGTCTCCCAACTAACACTCTATATACATTTCTGGGTTCGCCCATACGTGCTACATGGCTTGCCCATCTCAAACATCTGGATCTAATGTTCCTAATTATGTGTAGGTGAAGAATACAATGCATGCAATTCTGCATTGTGTAACTTTCTCAATTTTCCTGTAACTTCATCCCTCTTAGCCCCAAATATTTTCCTAAGAACCTTATTCTCAAACACCCTTGATCTCTGTTCCTCTCTCAAAGTGAGCGTCCAAGTTTCACAACCATACAGAACAACCGGTAATATAACTGTTTTATAAGTTCTAACTTTCAGATTTTTCGACAGCAGACTAGATGACAAAAGCTTCTCAACCGAATAATAATACGCATTTCCCATATTTATTCTGCATTTAATTTCCTCTCGAGTGTCATTTATATTTGTTACTGTTGCTCCAAGATATTTGAACTTCTCCACCTCTTCGAAAGATAAATCTCCAATTTTTATGTTTCCATTTCGTACACATTCTTCGCTAGCCATCAAATCTGTGTACAATAATTCTGATGGTCACGAAGATCTACATCAGTTGTTATGTGTCCGTCAGGCAAGCAAGAACCTGGAAGGGTGTCCTCCAGTGCCTCTAATACAAGTCTGTGAGTCGTCTATAATCCAGTACCACTACCATTTACCAATCATTGGGCAATTCGCGAGGAACACCTGCTATGGTGGATGGTCGATTCTGCGTCATGAAAACACAAGTGGTGCCCTATTTTTCGAGACGAAGGTAATAGTGAAAGTGGAATTGTGGAGAGTGATGGCGGAATGACGAGAGAAAAACGGGAGAACCCCGAGAAAAGCAATCACAACCTTAGCTTTGTTCACTGGAGCATTTAGCAGGCAGTGCTTCTTTATATCTTTTCCCTGTAACTTGCTGTCAAAGCAGTGGTGACCTCTTAATGTCTAGATTTTTCGACAGGTACGAGTTTGTTGCGGAACATATTTTAGCACTTTTTTTTTAATTCTCCTGCATTTGTTTGTATTTATTTAGCTATTTAAATGTAGTTTTCAATAGCTGATGTATTTGGTGAAAGAAACCTTCACTGAACATTTATAAGAAGAACTTAATAAATGATAATTTGTAATGCTGTAAGCAATAGCATTACGAAAGTGGTACAAATTTTGAATTTTAATCCGATGCTATTTTATGATCTAACGAGTTTGATAGGATGCAAGAAGTTACCAAAAATACTCAATCACATTAATGAGTAGATCTAAGTTTTTATACATTAGTATGTTGACTGACGATGATGTTCTAAAATATATGAAGATCCTTTTGAGGTTTTCGCCCTTCAAATTAAAAATATCTGAGTTTTACTTTAAATATTTCTATCCCAAGCGTGTTGAAAACGCATACTATATAACGTCTTTGGTTGAAAAGGAATAACAATGGCGGCCGACTCTGTGATTGCGCTACTCTACCATTGAGCTCTATATTAAAATAGAGTAGGTAAACACCATATATTAAAATCGTTGCTTACAAAATTATATAAGCTGGCGCATAGCATGATCAGTATCAGGACTGATCAGATAAATTAAATACAAACTAAAGTAAAATGAGCAAAAAAACTTAAGATTTAAATATTAACAAACATGTCATGTTTTAATGTCTTGGCGTTTAGCGACTTAAAAAAACAGTGAATTTCGTACTCTCATTTTTCATTTATAAATCTAACTTTTAAAACATTCATTACAAATTTAATCACAATTATACTTGCCTCCTATTTATTTTTAACCCTTATTGTAGTAGTAAAAATTACAAATATTTCAAAAAGACCACTACGACGTAATAGCATTAGTACTGTACCTTAATAAACAGTAGTAGTAGTTGTTGTTTAGTCAACTATCCGAAGACAGGTCTGAACCTTACAAGATGCTAAGAAGGCACCACTTATGAGGCAACTAGGCCAGGGGTAGGATGGCCAGTTCCTTTCTCCCTCCATTGCATACATCGCCGACTAGCTATATATTTCACTAGTCAAACTTCAAATGCATACAAAGAATTGTTCTTCCTCTGACACATATTGTCAAGTGAGATGTACTGCCTGATAATAGATGTACATATCAGCCAGACCCTCAGTCAGAGGATAATATAGTAGTTTTTTTAGTAGGTTATTTTACGACGTTTTATCAACATTTTCGGTTATTTAGCGTCTGAATGAGATGAAGGCGATAATGCCGGTGAAATTAGTCCAGTGTCCAGCACCGAAAGTTACCCAGCATTTGCTCATATTGGATTGGGGAAAAACCCCGGAAAAAACCTCAACCGACCAGGAATCGAACCCGGGCCACCTGGTTTCGCGCCCAGACGCGCTGACCATTATTCCACAGGTGTGGACCTAATACAGTAGTAAAAGAATAAAATATTTGGGTTATTAATTTTTGATCATAAAAACACATTTTCTGACATATTTAGTTTGAGGCCTTTAGAAACTTTTGAAAAAAAAAAGCGCTCCTAAATAAATTGTGGCCAATTTCGATTCACAATCCTGGGTTTCCACCCAGGACTAAGAAACAGTCGGCCTGGGTGACGCAGTCGGTAGAGTGCTGGCCTACTGTGGCCGAGGTTACGGGTTCGATCCCGGTCCAAGTCGACATTTAAGTGTGCTTAAATGCGACAGGCTCATGTCAGTAGATTTACTGGCATGTAAAAGAACTCCTGCGGGACAAAATTTTAACATACCAGCGATACTGATAAAACCTCGGCAGTTGCGAGCGTCGTTAAATAAAACTTAATTTACAATTTTTATTAAGGAACAAGAAATAATATCGGAATATAACTGGTGTCAAGATTCGAACATTAAAAACTTCCTGTAACAGAAGTAACGCGAGCTGTACAGCCCTAAGCTCACGTGTCTGGCACAACTTACATGCTTTGTAAACACACCTTATCTCTTCTTACAAGCCAAGACCTTCTACGAAAGCAACTAGTTACAGCAACAGCTGGTTTTGACGTTCAGCTGTCTATCGTGGTTCTTGCCAATGGTTAATGCAACTGCAGTTAGGGTCTGTAATTGAGATACTTATACAGTAATTACAAAAGGCGGAGCTCTGGGCACACTATATGACGTCGTATTTGCGACACGATTATCTCTTTGATATTCTGCTCGTGTGACATCACAGATAATAAAGATCAGTGCTTGGTGAAGTGGCTGAGAGCTTTCATCAGCCCAGTGAACTCGACACTTGGGAAGTGCGATTGCATGACGTGGTATACTATAGTGTTGCTGGACAACAACGAAAGAACTACGTAAGTAATGCTCGTACTCTTCTAGTTATAAAGTTTGCAGCTTTAACCTAATATAATATTTAAGCATGTAGTTATTATATTTCATTTTTAACTGGTTATTTTACGACGCTTTATCACTGTTATGGTTATCTAGCGTCTGAGTTTGAAGAAGCTAGAGAAATGAGTCCAAGGTCCAACGCCGAAAGTTACCCAGCATTTGATCTTAAGGGACATTAGGACAGAGTTTTGAAATTCTTAAAATTTTATTCCGATTTATTCCATTTTTTTAACTGTTTGTTAGATGTATTAAGAATATGGTATGTGCAAATTTTGAACTCATCCGGACTGCTAGTTTCAAAGTTAATTTTATTTTAATTATGCAAATTAGTCATATAATCAAAATGTTTACATTCAAACAGAGGAAGTTCATTTTTTTCATATGGCCTCACATTCACGGGCAATATTTTAACTTTGAGAAATTAAAGATGTGTAGTTTATTATTACTTTTATTAATGGAGAAAATATATAGGCCTATATATACACACAAAGTGGAAGTGAAATAATTTTGCAGCTTGAAAGGGGCGATAGGGTATACGTAAATGAATAGAAAACCTGTAGGCCTATTACGTTTTGTGATTAAATGCACGGTTAATTACGAAATTAAGTTTCAAGTTTGAGCACTCCGGCAACATCGTCGCCAATACACTCTACTCGTGATACAGACGTAAGAGGTTAATGAAGTCGCTAAGTCTTCGTACGTAAGTTGCATTCTGCCGAGACGTTGCCTCTCGCTCGCTTCGTGCAATGGCTTGAATTCAGGTTTTTTTTTTAATTAAATTTACACGAAAACCATTCACTCTATTAAAATACGCCAGAGGGATAAATTAGTCTTTATTAGATTTCCTATGGACATGGACAAAAATCACGATCCTACTCGCAATAGTTACCAAATAAGAGATTGTTCAACATTTGGGAAAAACTTTTTTTTTTAACTATGAACTTTCCACCAATATGATATTATATTTTTTTGTTACTTATAACATGAGCTATTCGCTCTGGAAAACTGCAAGGCTATTTCACTTCCATCCTGTACTTATATCTGGTTTAGTTTGAGTATAATACATTTTTGAAAATCAGACATTTATTTATTCATATATTTTATTTACATAATAATTTTTAGCTCCCAATTTTTAAGATACTTAAAATGTATCAACGTTAGACCTCAGATTGTAATACACGTACACGTACGAATATTTTTATTGAGTTTGGTGAAAATTGCATGCGCATGGAGAATTTTGAACATAAAAAATGTAGTTTGGAGAAAAAGGCAAATTTGTGAAAATAGATACAATACTGACTTATGAAACAGGCCTATATAAAAATCGCTCCTGGAGCTCAAAAAGACGTGGAGGCAAAAAACCGGTTTCTATGAACTTCGCAATATCTCGAGAAATATTTTAGTAAAAAAAAAAATAACAGAAAAATGATATTTTGGCCAATTTTTTAAATAAAAACTCAGTCCTATAATTTTTAGAAATATGTAGCCTCCCTCTGCTTGTTACAAATACAGTATGAAACAAATATTATTATTTCGTTTATGTATGCCATTTAAATGATATAAGATAAACCATAAACGATATCAACCGCGGCATGTTAAAAAAACTGACGTGCGTTCAGTGGCAAAAATGGTAGCGTTTTTCATATCGTATTTTGCACTATTGACAGACATTGCATATTAAATTGTGTTTCATAGTTTAGTGATTTATTTTTAAACATGGATTCATCATCACATATGAAACTACTGGAGTTCCGGTTTCGAAAAAGAAACAGAAGTTACAAAGTAAATTTGATAGTAAATAGTTAGAATATATTCGTGGTTGTTAGAAGTGAAATACGATTATGGTGCTCACTGCATTTTGGTGCTTTGCAGAAGCGACTAGAAATCATAAGGATAAAGTCTTGACAGTTCTTAAGTTTCGGTTAAGAAGCTTTTGTCATCCAGTCTGCTCTCGAAAAATCTGAAAGTTAAAATTTATAAAACAATTATATTACCGGTTGTTCTGTATGGTTGTGAAACTTGGACTCTCACTTTGAAAGAGGAACAGAGGTTAAGGGTGTTCGAGATTAACGTGCTTAGGAAAATATTTCGGGCGAAAAGGAATGAATGGAGAAAGTTATACAACGTAGAACTGCATGCATTGTATTCTTCACCTGACATAATTAGGAACATTAAATCCAGACGTTTGAAATGAGCAGAACATGTAGCACGTATGGGTGAATCTAGGAATGTACATAGAGTGTTAGTTGGAAGACCTGAGGGGAGAAGACCTTTGGGGAGACCAAGGCCTAGATGGGAGGATAATGTTAAAATGGATTTGAGGGAGGTGGGATATTATGGTAGGGACTGGATTAATCTTGCTCAGGATAGGGACCTATGTCTGTGAGGGCAGCCTCCGGGTTCCTTAAAATCAGTTTGTAAGTAAGTAGGGGGAGAGTTGGCCAAAACAAGCGCGAAATAGCTAATATCTTCGAGATCACTGACGTGAGAGAAATAAGAAACAATTATTGTTTATGAGTCCCTTAAGGAATGTATTTTAATAAGTGATTTGGAAATTTGCTCTTTATCACAATCTTTAAGAGGAAAATAATGTTTATGGAAAGTTGTGCAAGTGTCCCGTTTTGCCAAACTGGTTGGATAAGACGGGATAGTTACATAAATCAATTGAAATTATTGTGATATTAATGAGAAGTCACAAAAATTGCACACAAAACATGAGTATGAACAAAACAAATCATTTCTATGTCAATTTGTACATTATATTGCTATTAATTATTATAATGTTATAATTAATAAAATTGAAAAGTGTTCATTTACAAAAATCGCATACCGTATGAATTCATCACAATCTTCTGGATCTATGCCACACACTCCTCGTGAGTCCACTCTTGGCATTGAGTACACCGGATTCACCCCTCTTCCGATTTTGAATTTGAATTGAGGTCGTTGCAATAAATACATGCCTCATCTTTGTCCTCGTTTTCCTCCTCCTCCTCAGAGCTGTTTAAGGGACCAGTGAACCTAACTTTTAAAAATTGTTTTTGGCCTTTCTGTTTTCCACAGAAAACTTATTGTCACGCTTAGGCCTACTGCCGATTTCTTATAATTTAATTTCTTTATCATTTTTCTTGTCCTTGCTTCCACAGCTACTGCAAGCCCATTCTTGCAAAGTGAAGAGGTCAATATTGCTGCCTTACCTCGTCTTCTATCATTATTAATTGTTGGTCCTACTTAATACCGAGCTTGGGGAATTTTCATAATAAGACACTAACACACTGAATTACAATTGAAGACTAATAACTATAGAATTATTTCCACTACTTGCCTATTGACTGTTGAAGTTAAATGCTTCGTTATGAACACCTTAAAATGAAGGAAATATTCTACGAAACACGGCGCTTTCTAAATTCTGATTCACACAATACACACACGAGCGAATTCTCACCAAGTAATGGCTGCCCAATGAAGAGCTTGCGTATAAGAAGGGTATATGCCTCATTTGAGAGTTGGCAGCATTTTTCTACGAAATAAATGAGGTATCCTGTTTTGCCGTACCATCTTGTTTTAATCAACTCTCCCCCAAGTAAGTTTCTGATATCCCGATTTCACTCGGAAAAAATCATGGCAAACCTGGTGGTACGTCTAAGAAAAGTAAAATACAGTAGAATCTCTATTATCCGTGGTAATGAAGGGGGTGAATTGAACGGTTAATTGAAAAAATCGGATAATCCGTACCATAAAAAGTTTTCATAAACTAAGTACATAATATTTTCGTAATTTCCTCCATGGTCTTTTCTTTTAATACGCTAGGTAGTGGATCAGAAGTTCACTAATTTAAGTCTGTTTTTTTATGTTTGATTTTTCGATAAATCAGTTATTGAAACATTATTTATTGTACTTAAGTCTGGTTTTAAACGACGGGTTTTTAATGGCCAAGGGAACTCCTTATGACGAATGCCTGTGGAATGCTAGGAATAGTAGAGGTCTCATGTTGTAGATTTACTAATTTTATACAGTTTATATTTTGTTTTTCATTAGCCTAAATCGCGCACAGTTGTAATTCCTATCTCGTATTGTGATGTGAGATGAACCACATTTTCTCTTTTCCCAAACCACTGAATACTTGCACTTTTTTCTGTAGTACAACAAGTTTTCTTTTGACACTTGTAGAAGACATTTTGCATAGAAGTTAAACAGTACGGCCACTCGAAGAGTAGACCATAAAGCGTAAGGGTAAAGGTTTGTAAAACACACTCTGTAGAAAAAATTCGTACTAATATAATGTACAGTACTTGATATTTTTTTCTGCGAGAGAGAAAGACAGTCGGACAATCCACCAATCGGTTAATAGGGTGACGGATAATCGGGATTTTACTGTAGATGGTACAGTCGTCGGTGTTTCGGAAAGTGTAAAGTTAGATTGGTAAATATTAATACATCGCCGCTAATTTGTAGCAACGCCATATTGTATTTTTGGTCCAGGGAAAATACTGTTCTTCTACGGAAATGCTCACCGTTTCCATTCGGTTATTTATCGGAAAGAATTGTTTCAATTTGTGTTACTTTGATTACTCGATTAGTTCGAAATACAGTCGTAGGATGAGTCTATGTGCTTTATGTATGATGAAATCTGAGTAAGACAAGTCTGTAATTCCGTTATTGATATCAGCTGAAGAAGAATGCGGGAGTTAAAGAGTGCAGCTGCAGCTGTCATTGCCTTGAATCACAGTGCCGCCGGCCGGAGACAGATTAAGCGATAAGGTGTGACGGATCAGCTTGTTCGCTCTACAGAGCGACTTTTTTCAGTAACAAGTCTATATCAGTGTTTTTTTAACCAGTGGCATGCGTAACCGTTAGTGTACTTGGAGACGACTAAATGGGTACAATTTTTTACCCATGATATTACTAACATTAATAGTATACTCATTAGCAGGCAGCGAAACTTGTTGCCCGATGAAACAGAGTTGCTGTTACTTTACTACAGGTACAGGTTTGTTTACTTGCGCGTGAGTAGAGTCATAGTTAACGGTGGAGATAGGTAGAGACCACAGATTTTCGTATAATGACATGAAGTGTAGAATTAATAATCCTATGGTAATTTCTGGTAATATAGAGGAGTCGGTAGGCAAATTAATTAACCATTGCAGTTTGGACTTATAGACTGAAATATAATGTTGTCAAAACATCTGAAAGTTAGAATTTATAAAACAGTTATATTACCGGTTGTTTTTATGGTTGTGAAACTTGGACTCTCACCTTGAGAGAGGAACATAGGTTAAGGGTGTTTGAGAATAAGGTGCTTAGGAAAATATTTGGAGCTAAGAGGGATGAGGTTACAGGAGAATTGAGAAAGTTACACAACACGGAACTGCACGCACCTGACATAATTAGGAACATTAAATCCAGACGTTTGAGATGGGCAGGGCATGTAGCACGTATGGGCGAATCCAGAAATGCATATAGAGTGTTAGTTGGGAGGCCGGAGGGAAGAAGACCTTTGGGGAGATCGAGACGTAGATGGGAAGATAATAATAAAATGGATTTGAGGGAGGTGGGATATGATGGTAGAGACTGGATTGATCTTGCTCAGGATAGGGACCGATGGCGGGCTTATGTGAGGGCGGCAATGAACCTCCGGGTTCCTTAAAAGCCAGTAAGTAAGTAAGTAAGTAAGTAAGTAAGTAAGTAAGTAAGTAAGTAAGTAAGACTGAAATATAATAATTATTTAAGCATGTTAGTAAACTGGTGATTCAGGAAATTGAAAACTACGAGTTACATGATTCATATTCATTGTTTGTAAATTTAAATGAATTGTTAAACCCAGCAAAATATTGTACAGATAAATGTTGATAATGTTAATGCACTCACAGAAAGGGTTACAACAAAATACTTGAAGGATTTGAAAAGTAGATACTGATTGCAGTGTAACATTCGTTACTTCCAAAGTAATAGTTTTGAAACAATCATCCAACACTTCCAATGTTAAAGTTGACGTGATTGAGGCATTACGAGCTCTCATGTTGAATTATCCTGAATTTATATCTGCTATGTTGAAATGTGTCTGGGTTCCTTGTGCATCTGTTAAATAAATTGATGTATGGAACCCTGTGACTCAAGGTTTCTTAATTCTCACATCTTCTATGTATCTATTGCTTCTTCTGCTGTTGTCTGTATACAGCTTTTTAGACGAGTCCAGTACACATTACTAGGGGGCGGATGTTGATGAAAAGTCGTCTTCTTATTTTTCACATTAGGACGATGCCTATTAATATAGAAATTCTTTCTATGTTAATATCGACGTAAAAAAGTAATTTCTTATATTGCATTTATTTTTGCATTTTTTTATGTTTTTCAACTAATAGGCCATTTTTATATTTTTTTCGGCATTTTTTGGTCATTTTTAATACTTTGAAGAACTTCTAGATCATTTGGAATGAATTTTACTTTCTTCTTTACCGATAGGTCAGTTAAATCATTTTCTAACCAAACAGGTCAGTAGTAATTACCTACTGAATAAGTGAATAACAGTGAAGTTTGAGTTTCATAGTTTGGAACAAACTCGAAAGTCCATCCCTCATTCCACTGAAGGCTTCACTTCACACAACGGAAGTAATATAAAATGCTTGACAACAGCTTAGTTTAAGTGAGGGCCTTGACCGCTACTGTTCTTTTGTCGGTATGAGGGTGTCTTTAGAATTTATGTTTGGAAGGGAAGAAACTTTCACCATGTTCTGGACAGGACTTTGTGTCCTCAACATGGTTCGGAAGGGATGTCTACTGTAATAGACAGTATTTTTAACACAAAGATTGCAAGAATGCACGCTGCGCCCACAATTTGTTTTGTCATTCACACTCCCTCATCTCGAAGATCTGGTAGCAAAAGTGAAGCGCGGAAGGAGGAGGAGACGAAGGCATTGACATGGACCACTCCTGATTGAAACACATTGTAAACCCTGATTAAACTCTATAGTTTTCCCTTAAAACCTTCATTTTGTTGGATGTTCTTTTCCTTTATCTTAGCTAAATTCCAGGAAGTTGCCTCCTCTATCCGAGATTTGCAGGGCAGTCATTGAAACAAGGTGACTAATTTTTAAGAAGTTGTGGTGCGAGTACGATGAATAATTTTTAAATGTCATTTTCTTTTAATTCCAAGTCATTTTTTCATTAGTTTAAGGGCATTTTAATGATCATTTTAAGTAGATTTTTAGGTCGTCAACATACGCCCGCTACTCATTACTATGATGAGCTGTAATTCTAGTGTAGCGGTTATCTCTTGAAAATTTGCTTCGTTCTTCAGTTTTTCCATGTTCAATTTCTACTTCACCTTCTTCCTCGTATATTCTTCAGACGAATACCTACTTCGCCTATCAGCAGGACATGATCTGAGTTAATATCCGCTCCTTGTAGAGTCTTTGTATTTTTTAAGAAATTGCAGTTACATACTGTAGGCTTCTATGGCATATACTGCGTGTTCAGTTCAAAGTGTGTCATGGCTCGCTGTTTGCCGTCATGTGGCTAATCATTGAGCCTAGAGAATTCAATCTTCCTACACTTCCACAGAGGCGTATTACTTATGTGCCAGAGAAGTTGCCTAGCAAGTACGGCGTTCATTCTGAAGAGTACTTACAGATACGTACGGTAACACCTGTAGTGGCAGGAATGTGAACTGTTTGGAAACACGTACTGAGGTGAGTTTTTTTCTTACTGTCGGGATATATGGAGAGAGTAGATACTTACGTACAGTATTTGTTGACATTAACTTCGACGGTCAACATGAACATGGAGCATTTGATTTGTATTGTGGAATGTTGCCGTACGCAACCGATAACAAATACCCTGCGTACGACTTGCCCGAGCAAAACACAGTTCGAAAGAGGTTATGGTAGCACACAGACCGCACAGCCCGCCATCTGTTGCTGCGACGTTCAAGTTATACCGTACACGTTCTCAAGTTCAGATTGAACGCCTTGATTAATAATAATAATAATAATAATAATAATAATAATAATAATAATAATAATGATTTATTTAACCTGGCAGAGTTAAGGCCATACGGCCTTCTCTAACACTCAACCAGGTGCACTCAACCAACTTCTCTGACATAAAAGCTGAAACTCGCTTCAAATCGCTGACTCACAACAGTGACGTCATGACACACTTTGAAATGAACACCCAGTATTATGAATAAAAACGTCTTTCTACATTACTGATTCCGACCTTTGTCTCTTTAAAATTACAAGATCAAAAACTACATAACGCTGTCACCCTCCGTATTATTCGGATTTTTTCTTATCCGAATTAAGATAACTGCCTGTTATACGTTCCATGTCTGTTTTTATACTGTAATAATGTTTGCACAGATCTGATTTCGTAGGTCTCATTCGATAAATACGAATATACAAACTTGTCACTGTAGTAAGCAGTTGTAAGTACTTCTTTGACTATTAACGAAGTTTAAATTATTTATATTGTATGAGGAATTAATTTGGTTTTTTGCTCACGTGAAGTTTACGCCCACACTACTGGGTATAATAGCCTATATGTGAGTACAGCGCCGTGAAGATAACTGGGCCTCTTTCTTCTTGCTTCTGTATGAACTATTAAATGCCGCTTTTGTATTGCACTCAACACTAAAAAGTCTCCCTGCACAAGAGCAATTAAGGATTACAATTGCCACGGATGTGGCCCGACTGCCACTCAGACCCGTCCGCCGCTGACATGAGTCACAGCGCTGTAAGCATTTGTGCTTATTACGTGGTTTGTACCTTATTGCTACGTAGTCCAATGTGAACAACTAGTACACATTATTATTGAAGACTTATTTTCATTCAAAGTTTAATACAGAGGATTCTAGCAGGTATTTTTATAATTAAAAATATTAAACTTATTTTTGAATGTCTCTTTTATACTAATTTAGTTATGATAGGCTTGTAATGTTGGGGACTGATGATAAATTATTGACTGCAGCGTGGTACATAGGCCGGGGACGTGAGCTAGTACGAGGACATTGACTTGGTTCTTCGATCGATTGCGGGAATAACAAGGTGCACATAAACAAATCTGGCCAGCTCTAAAAGTAAATATACGCTACATAGCATTACAAATATATACGTTTACGTACCTTTCATTATGTGCAGAAGAATGAAATTCTCATATAATTATTCGTGCATTTGAGTTTCCTCCTTTATTATCTTGTGCTACAATGTCTCTGTTTAATAATATCGCTTGTCACCTCGTATGTTTGTATTACAGAATTTACATGTAATGTTCCCGTCATTCACTTCAAAACACTCACCGAATTCCGCTGCAAAAATATTTGCCTGAGAACCTTTAACTTTCGGAATTATTATACAGCAGGTACACTGTTTATGCATGCTAGAGTACTGACTGGTGAACGGATAGTCAACTCGAAACCACCGTAACGCACCCTATCGGTCCCCAACATTACAAGCCTATAGTTATGATAGTGTTTTTGGGTGTTTCAGTTGTGTTTTGAATAGAGATACTTACTTTTCTCTATGATAGTGTTTTTGGGTGTTTCAATTGTGTTTTGAATAGAGGTAGGTACTTACTTTTCGCGAAATACGGGTTTTCAGGTGATAAAAGCAAAATTTTATGTTTCAATTCCTTCCGGGTCAAAATAAAGTAAGTTTAAGCTCGGGAAATAACACAAAATTTTGAGTATGCGTGAAATGTTTTTTTAATGCTAATTTATTCAAAAGTATTGATTTTAAAGATTTTTTTTCATTTTTTACGACATTTTAATTTAAAGTAACCAAAATAGGCTATATATTTATTGAAAGTCACAAAAATATGTGCGTGAATTAATACAATAAGCTTTGTTGAAGGCAGTGATTGGACTTAGATTGATTTACGATTTTGTTTTAATTAGGTAGTGAAATTTTCTTTAATATTTGATTAAAACATAATCTGTTTTGCACTACTGGGTGTTCAGTTCAAAATGTGTCTTGGCTCGCTGCATGCCGTCATGTGGCTAGCTGATGAGCCTAGAGAATTCAATCTTCCTACACTTCCGCAGCTCAGGTGTATAATCTAAGAGGCAGAGAAGTTGGCTAGCAAGTACGGCGTTCATTCTGAAGAGTACGTGCCGATACGTACGGTAACGCCGGTAGTGGCAGGAATGTGAACTGTTTGGAAATACGTACTGTCGAGATATGGGGAGAGGGTTAAGACGAATACTTACGTATTTGTTGACATTAATTTCGACGGTCAACATGGACACGGAGCATTTGATTTGTGTTGTGGAATGTTACCATACGCAACCGATGATAACAAATACCCTGCGTACGACTTGCCGGCGCAAAACACAGTTCGAAAGAGGTTATGGTAGCACACAGACCGTACAGACCGCCATCTGTTGCTACGACGTTCAAGTTATGCCGTACGCATTCTCAAGTTCAGATTGAAGAACGCCTTAAATAATAGGCAACTTCTCTAACATATAAACTGAAACTCGCTTCAAATCGGTGACCCAACAACAGTGACGTCATGACACACTTTGAAATGAACACCCAGTATTTATGTACAAAATATTTAATTTAATTTCTAGAACCTATTTCAATACAGAATTTTGAATCTAATATTCAAACCAAATTTCGAGTGGCTTTATTTTTAAATATAAGGTAGAAATAGCCTGAAAGTTTTGTGATGTCTATTTGTTTATATTATTCACGCAAAGTATGGGCCTATGGGACTGTTAAACTAATTTTTCTACACAACAGATAAGTGTAGGTAAAAAACTGTAATTGTTGTTAAAATATAGAAAGATTCTTAAAAGATTTTCTTGACAGACTTGTAGGCTTTGTAGAATAATTATTCAGTAATGTATTTTACACGACGAGAGTCAAAAAGTTATATTTTTTAAATGCGAAATAACACCGAATTTGTTTTTTTGTTTTTTTTTGTGCGAGATAACACCGAAATTAACCAAGTTTTTATAACGAAATTAAACATTTTTATTCACCATAAAATAGATACAAAATAAATGAATGGCATAACAATCAGTCTATAAACTTATCTACTTATTAATGGACTGAAATAGCCATCATTTAGTTAACTCATATAATGACAAACGTTTTCGAGTACCTCGTAGTCATCCTCAGGTCTACGAAGGTCTATCAGCATCGGAAACCTGTACCATCCCTAAGATTTCACCCCAGCTTATTTTTTACTACTGGGGAGTGTTGGTGGAATCACAGTCTAGTATATACAGTCACGAAGGTTTAGTTGTGAGGGTGCTAGGAACAATAGACAGTGCCGGTACTATTTCGCATTGTCTGTAATGAGGCGATAGTAGCGATCCTAGTGGTTATCAACTATCTATGGATGCATATTTACTACGTATTGAGCTTCGTGACTGTATATACTGGACTGTGGTGGAATGATAGAGTGATCCCAATTCATTACAACCTCCATGTTGCATAGCATGCAGTTTGTAGATGGCCACCGGCGTAGCTCAGTCGACAAAGGTGCTTGCCTTCTGCTCCATAGTTACGCTCGGGCGTGGGTTCGATTCCCGCTTTGAGTGATTACCTGATTGGATTTTTTCCGAGCTTTCACCTAACTATAAGGCGAATATCAGGTAATATATGGCGAATCCTCGATCACATCTTGCCAAATACCATCTCTCTATTATCAATTCCATCGACGCTAAATGAAGGATTCATAACCATGGTGGGCCAAGCGCCATTTACTAAAACCGTAGAAAACAATGATTAAAATGAAGTTATTACAATAATTCAATGGAAACATTATAGCAAGTAATATAAAGTATACACATTAAAACTAAATGATATGTCAATCTTCATTAAACTATGGTATTCACTTAACTTTAACCTTCTCCGTTTTTAATAAATGGCGCTTGGCCCACTATGGCTCTGAACCCTTTAAGTAGCCAACTAAATAAGTTTGAATATTCGGTGATGTTGAAGCGATGTAGATTTTGTGCCAAAGAGTAGTGACGGGTTGTTATGCGGAATCCCGCTACAGTTTCGCTTCTTGGAGATTCTGCTAACATATGTATCTCCATTAAAAAGTCAGCCCACGGTTTGCTTGCCTTATCTGATGACGGATGTCACATCTTACAGACTTGAAACTGATGGTAATTTTCGCTGAATGGGAGGATAGATGTGTAATCTGCGAGAGACTTTGAAAGACCCAACAAAAATGTTTTGTTTGAGAAAGTGAAAGAGACCTTGTCGAGCACAGGCTTACAGGAATTGGCAAAGACACATAATATTATCATGTATGCCAAGTAGTATTAAGAAGCATATTGAGGAAAATTGGAATTAACATATATACATACAGTATAAGTAACATTAATAAAACCAATTATAGCCACCGGCATAGCTCAGTCGGCTAAGACGCTTTCCTGTCGATCTGGGGTTGTGCTCGGGCGCGAGTTCGATTTTTGCTTGGGCTGATTACCTTGTTGGATTTTTTCCGAGCTTTTCCCCAACCGTGTGGCGAATGTCAGATAATGTATGGCGAATCCTCGACCTCATCTCGCCAAATACCACCTCGCTATCACCAATATCATCGACGCTAAGGCCTATATTACACTATCAAATTTCTTTGTCACAGAATATGGTAACATTTTTTATGAAATATATATGCTTTTATCATATCTTTCATCACAGTTCTAATAATGGACCCACAACAGTTCTGTGCTTGTTGTAACTGTAGAATATGCAGTAATGGTTATTGCATTCATACTAAAGAAGAAATATAAGAAAAAATGTATTTCGTCGGCTTAGAGTGTAAACCTGCTAACTAACAAAAAGGAAATTTACAAGGGAAACAAAAGACTGAGTATAAATTAACTCCAAAGTACAGGTGGTGAAGTTTCAGAGTTAATTTATACTCAGTTTTTGTTTCTCCTGTAAAATTTCATTTTTGTGAGTTAGCAGATTTACACTCTAAGACGACGATTTGGGTTAGAGATTGGAATAGGGAGAAAAGATACAAAAGGAATCCATCAAACTCTACTGAGAGAACTGCAGTGTGAAGATGCGAAATTCTACATGTACTAAATATTTAATAATGGATGATGAAACATTTCATGCGACTCATAATGTGATATTATAAGTTTACTGGTTTTCACAGACCATGTGTAGGCTTAGGCCTATTTAATGTCCGCCATTTTCTTTCTTCTCAGTCACAGATTTTATCAAAGGTATGATGATGACCATAACTTTTATCACAGAACTATGTCACAGCTATAGTCGCGACGCTGTTATTTCCGGCGTGACTCCTCCTCTTTGCTTACGTCTTAGGAAGTGAAGGCTCTATCTATAAAGTCTAGGTAGGTAGTATCGTTCGCCATTTTTGTTCTTTCGTTGCCGAGCTACCATACGAGGAATCTATTTGCCACACCTATCATGTCGTAGCTCCTATGATAATAAATCAAATGCACTGTAATTGAGCACATAATTGAGCGGCAAATAACGTCTTCTTGTGCTTTCTGCGAACGCCAACGAAAGAGCCAAAATGGCGGGCGATTATATTAAGTATTTATCGAGCCTTAAGAAATGAATAACGTCTTCATAAGCGAATCACAAGACGCACACGTTTAAATGTAGCGACCTGCAACGCGATTGGCTGCCGGAAATTAGAGTGACGGGACTATAGATGTGATCAAAGATGCTATATTACACTGTAAAAGATTTTATCATATATATATATATATATATATATATATATATAATAAATATATCATCAAACTTCTGTGACATAGAAATTTGATAGTTTAATATAGGCCTAAATGACCTAGTACAGCGGTCATTAGCACAGTGCACCCTCGGGCTAGCGTTTCTTACCCTCGGAGAGGCACTAGCGTGCATCCATGGCTGTTGGCGGGTTTCACCGCCAGACGCGCTAACCGTTACTCCACCGCGGTGGACACGATAAAGCCCTACTCGAGATCGGAAATGATAACTTAGTAGTAGACATAGATTGTACTTCATTTTGTTGTTAGGTATAATAACTTGACAGTTCCCTTGTAAATTTTATCATATTATGGTACCGAACTTTTATTCAACCGGACGGCGGAAGAGACATTTTTCTGTCGCTAAAACCCAGGACTTTCCCCGATTTTCGAAACATATGGCAATCGTAAGGAAGAATGGGAAATCTTGTTTTAGTTCTTAATTTATTTCAGTCGTCAGATTTCCTAATTTTTAAGTTCTGATCTTAATTATGTTATTAAAATTAATGCTCTGCAAAAATTTGAATATTCTCCATATGGTTATCTGACAGCCATGACTAGAGACAGTCAAAATTCATGAATAAAAGGGACTAAAATTCTTGGTTAAAAAGGATAAACATTCTTGATTGAAAACGAACATTTCTTGAGTAAACCTTAAATTTTCACCCTATTTTATTAAATTATTGTGTTGTTTAAGATAACTGACAATTACAATTGAGGGGCTTAGAATAAAAAGCAGGTAAGTGACATTATTAAAAAAAAATGAGGTAAGTGGATGTTGTGATAGCCCAAAAGGATGTTTCTTTGGGATAAAATCAGGTAAGAGATCACACTGTGCAGTGCTGCTATATGGGCATCACTTCACCAAACTAGTGTATAATATTTCATTGCATGTAGAACTTTAACTGTAATTTCCTCAAAACTAGGTTTCCGTCACTTACCTGCTTTTTGTTCTAAGCCCCTCAATTATATATTCAAAGTTTTACGTTGACAACAATTCTAAGATACTTAACATTATTTAACATTCAAAGTTGTACGCAGAAAACAGTTCTAAGTTTATCATTGTAAGGTTTGTTCTTCTATTTGTTAGCACACACGAGAACTGTGAAAAGAAGTTCACAGTCAACATTAGAAACGGGAACCAATATTCCTTGGAGTGCTCCGTCCACAAAATCACTGTGATCTTCACGTAACGACAGCAAACCTTCTCGAACTGAAAGTCCAGGACTATTTTTAATTATAATTAATTATGTGCCTTTTTCAAACAGAACTTCTAAAGTTTCTAAATTTAGATAATGTATTTATTAACTTCTGAAAAATTGCGTCTTTTTGTGAATAACGACAGAAAATATGCTAAATTCGCGAGTCATAGGATTTTTGCGATTTTTCGCGAGTGTTTCGCGAATTGAAACGTGTAATTATGTGATATTTTTAATGTGAACCATATTTTAAACTATGTTTATTTGGTTTTTAGGTTTTTCGCGATTTTGCGAGCCACGAATTTTGACTGTCTCTAGCCATGACTTTCTGTGCTCCCCACTGATGAAAGAAATAGCAGTAAAATACTACAGCTATCGGTTGTTTTTCAGGCCTGCACGATCATTGAAACACGTTGGCCGGCCCACACTAGTCTTCAATAATGGCGGTCAGTGCTATTACGTCAATCAAAAACATAATTGGTTACAAGGGCAGCACTAGGAAAGGGTCCGAAACCAGCGTGAAGCGAGACGATTCGCTCGACCCTGTGCCCACCGTGGGATTCAGAGTGGGCTACACCAAGGGCACCACCAAGCTGGAGGTGCGGGTGCTGGGAGCCAGGCACCTGCCCGCCAAGGTGGGGCGCACCGCGGCCGGGGGGTACACTGTCAAGGTATAGTAGCAAACCTACCATATTAAATAAGGTAAATGATGACAAGCGAGCTAAATATGTACCTTGTCTTCCATATCTCAGTGAAAAATATGGCAGTGATGTCAAAGCAAGCGAATTTTTCTGACCTTGACTTCGTGCGCGGGCATCAAGCGCTAAGTATGAAAAGAGGAAGGGTTGTGTACTGTATATGAATAAACAGCCTGTTGGATTAAGAAAACAGTGGTGCACAAACTTCAAACGGAACGTGAAATTTTATGTCGTTATTTTTATATGGCTTCTTTCTGTTTGATATTATCTATACTGTCTGTAAAACAAAAGTACTAATACAAATTTCTTAATATTGCAGTTGTGTTTTAAATGTTAATAACATAATGAAGAGTTAAGAAGAAATATTCATGTTTAGGTGAGGGGTTTGGACTTTTTCCATTGCTGGTTGTCACAATAAAAAATTAAGACACAACGTTTCGAAGGGTGGTTCTCCCTTCGTCTTCAGGTGGAAGGAAGGAGAGAAGAGAAAAAACCTACTGTTGGGATCGTAACGTACAGCTATTCTGTATTATGTATGAATAGCTGTACGTAACGATCCCAACAGTAGGTTTTTTCTCTTCTCTCCTTCCTTCCACCTGAAGACGAAGGGAGAACCACCCTTCGAAACGTTGTGTCTTAATTTTTTATTGTGACAACCAGCAATGGAAAAAGTCCAAACCCCTCACCTAAACATTAACGATCCACCATTGCTTTCCAACCCCTCATTTAGATCAAGAAATATTCACATAAACTCCATAGTAGAACTATACTGTAGCCTACTAAATGGATGAAATACATCAATCAAAAAGAAAGTGATGTCCCAAAAAAAGAGATTGAGTATGACATGATAAGTTGGAATTGATATTGATGGTACCTTTGGCCTTATAAAAGTATTCAATAAACCAATCAAAACAATATTACAGTACAAAGCAAAGTTACCTAGGTGCGGTATATGTTTTAAGTGTAACTAATATTCCATAATAAAGCTCTTATCGCATTATGCTTTTAAGGTGATATTGGTGCACAATTTCCTAACATCAGAATATTAAATTATTTTCTCGAAATGTGCTGAAGTTATAGAGCTGACATTTTTACAACACATGGGCACGTATCTTTTGCTTATGATGTAACAGTAGTTGTTTTGTTAATTCATTTTCTTACAAACAATTTCCATGCGAATATTTTTAAAAATTTTCAATACACTTATTACTTACTGGCTTTTAAGGAACCCGGAGGTTCATTGCCGCCCTCACATAAGCCCGCCATTGGTCCCTATCCTGGGTAAGATTAATCCAGTCTCTATCATCATATCCCACCTCCCTCAAATCCATTTTAATATTATCTTCTCATCTACGTCTCCGCCTTCCCAAAGGTCTTTTCCCCTCTGGCCTCCCAACTAACACTCTATATGCATTTCTGGATTCTCCCATACGTGCTACATGCCCTGCCCATCTCAGATGTCTGGATTTAATGTTCCTAATTATATATAAGGATATAATGCGTGCAGCTCTACGTTGTGTAACTTTCTCCATTCTCCTGTAACTTCATCCCTTTTAGCCCCAAATATTTTCCTAAGAACCTTATTCTCAAAAACCCTCAATCTCTGTTCCTCTCTCAAAGTGAGAGTCCAAGTTTCACAGCCATACACTATCTTCAGTAATACGTATTTACGGTATATTAGATTTACGAAAACGTTCTGTAAGGCTACTAAATAAATAGGCCTATATCTGAAAATTTCACTTTTCTATAAAAAAAAAGTTGAGAAAATATTTCTTTTGAATAAAAAATCAAACTTGTGAAAAATGAGCATTAAAATTAAAACTTACATTCTTATAGTGCACTTATATTTCTCAGACAAATCTAAAAATTAACATGGATACAGTTTTAATAAGTTCTCTTCCCTTTATCTATTGAATAAGTGCTGGCCATCCCTGAATATAGCTCGACCAAGCGGGATATACTACCTCTTTCGTGTGTCTCTTTCCTTTCCGCTGTAAAGCGCTCAGTCTCTCCTGAGCTCTAAAGCGCGCGCTTGCTCCTATGGGCATCAATTGACATTACTGAAATATGGCATTTCGCTTTACAACTGGGATGTTACAGGCTTACTATTTGGAGCGGGGGTTGTTTACCAAAATTTACATGTAATATCCTTAAATCCTTTAAAATTCCCTTTTATGAGGTTCAGAAGATTGTGATGGAAATTCTGAAGGCCTCTCTTCAAATTCTACACTATCATCTATATGTTAACACGTAAATTTTTGTTTTAATGTACAAATCGAATCATTATTTTGCTCGTTTCATTTTCCTTTATCTTTTATGTTTGTTAATTCCGGATCCCAGTGGTCAATCTCACTTGAGGACGGGTGATTTGAAATAAATCTTAGTACTTAAATTTGGAGTGAGGGAAATCTCACCTTTTATATAAGCATTTCCACTTTCGGTACAGCCTTGCATATGAACAGACTCGCAACATTTGCAGCGTTCGGTTGCGCAACACGAAAAGTAGCACTCTGCACGCTATTTTTAATCTTTTATTTATTTATTTAACTAGCTAGTTAGTGAGTACAGATTAAAATTATAAAACAAATGTTTCTAGCCACTACCGTAAGAGCCAGGCTCGTGTACGGTGTGGCCTTAGTCAGTAATATAACATAAAATTTAGGACAGTTTAGTAAATACAGTAAGTAACTTAATTCAAACCAATAAATAACACACAAAAAAGAGAAAAAACACATTTAATATAAATTGTCAATCAGACAGAAGCCAGTAATATTCAATAAAAACATGAATATAATCGACAGAAATAAAAGGTAAAAAAATACACACATTTGTTAAAATTATATATCATGAATAATTTTATAAATTTCTTTTTTAAAAGCTTCAATTTTAAAATATTTCAAATTTGAAAAATGGTTTGTAATTTTATTATAAAGTCTTGGGCCGAAACTAGCACCATGTTTAAGAGCTGCATTTGTAAGACATCTAGGCTCAGTTAATGGGAAAGTTAGACATTTGTGTTCGAGTACGATATTCATGTCGATTATATTTATGTTTTATTTGATTTCTGTGGTAGTAAGTTAGTAAACTATATTCATAAATTTCTTCAATAATTAATACTTTAAAATCTGTATAAATTAAATTTATTGGGTAATCCATATTTTTGGTTAGACAAATTTTTATTAATCTTCTGTGTGGCTTATGTGTGAACACGACGCATAACTTCTATAGTTGCAGTAGAAAAGTTGCACAGCATATTACCTAGCTTACCGGTGACCGTACGTTTAGGTTGAATTTTTTTTACTTGGTTATTTAACGTCGCTGTATCAACTACTCGGTTATTTAGCGTCGATGGAAATGGTGATAGCGAGATGGTATTTGGCGAGATGAGGGGCGAAGATTCGCCATAGATTACCTGACATTCGCCTTATTGTTTGGGAAAATCTCGGAAAAAACCCAAACAGGTAATCAGCCCAAGCGGGAATCGAACCTGCACCCGATCGCAACTCCGGATCGGCAGGCAAGTGCCTTAGCCGACTGAGCTACCCGGTGGCTTTTAGGTTGAAAGACAAGCATTATATTCAATGAGAACTATTCCGTAGAAGTTTTCAGAATCGTCGACTCAATCTGATAGCACGTCGGAAATTAGTTACTTAGGCTGATAAGTGATAACAGTTTCATTATCAATAGCAATGTAAGAGCAAATAGATACAGCTTTTTAGAGCTTCGGGGTTAGCTTAATGACTACACAGCCTGGTTTCCACAACCTGAATCACGACGAATTCAATTGGAATCAGTGGTGAGAAAATACATAATGACGCATGGGTGAAGAACATTTATCGAAAAAAATAAGTTCTACAGTGGGAACCGCTGAGGAGAAGACAACGAAGGAAAAGCTGGATAGAGGGAGTTAATGAGATGATGAGAGAGGTTTGAACAAGCCGGATAGAGAAAGCTGGAGACTGAACATCGGGAGATGAAGAGCTTTACGCAATCGATTACTGGACTGATGTATCTAACATATAAGTAAAGAAAGTTCGACATGACTGCGCCCTTTTGAAAATCTGATTCGTTTTTTAATATTTACTTAATGATAAATTCCACCTGAATTCGTCGCGATTTGAACCACAGTCTACAGTGTGGAAGTCAGGCTACGTAGTCGTTAAGCTAATTCAAGATTTTCAAAATGGCGCACTCATGTTGAACTTGCTTTACTTCCATGGGGACTTTAAAGCCTGGCGGCCCCCTTGATGCTATTCGACAGGAGTAGGCTACGTGCCGACACCGGGTTTCCCCTTCTCCTCTCCTCAGAGAGGGACGTTCAGTTCGTTCACTCTGTTTGCTGTATCAGATTTTAAATAATTCCACACCTATTTACCTAGTTCCTCGCTTCACACTTTTAGCATCCCACCACAACCGTGATACACGTTCACAGCATAACCTTGTTCTATCAATTCCATTCCATCAAACATCTCTCCACTCTGCTTTCTTCACAATACACACAGCCCGTTCCTGGAATTCCTTGTCACAGGAAATCAGGAGCAGTCGGAGTCTAAAATCTTTTAAGTACACTACTTAGAAATGTTTTTATTGAACAGAACTAGACTCTTGCGGAAGTCCCTAAGTAGTCTGAAATGACCAAGTTGTTATTTTTTTCCTCCTCTCTCTTCTTTTTTTCCCCCTTTTCATTATCTTGATATATTACTTAATCATTTGTATCTGTATGCCATATAGTATGATTTTGCTATTCAACATTTTATGTCTTGTAACCCACATGTATTTTCCTATTAGGATATTAACATACTATATCTCAAGTGAATTAATCATCCAATTTATCAAGAGCAGTTTGTCTTATAAATTATATATAAGCCTATCATCATCATCATCATCATCATCATCATCATCATCATCATGAGTGTAAAGCAAATCCACCGCCTTTGGCGCACTCTGCATAATCTCAAACGAAGTAGGAGGTCTACTCTTCTTGGCCATGAACCACACTCGTAGAGACGGGAAAAATAACGGCAAGTTAAGGATCCTGCCATTAAATTTATCAAAAATAAATTGAACATTTCGATCTCATAACGCATGACATAAATATGTGTAGGCAATTCAGCGTGTGGGCGAAATATACATGGGCGAAACTGCAATATATATGACGCAATCTTGTACGTGTGTTTTATTTTCTTATGTTAGTGTGGTGCATTTCTTGTGTTTGTGTTGCGTTTCTTTGTTTGCGTTTAGTCTTTTTTATGATGCTGTCTATTGTGTTGGGGTTGTATCAATTTTCCTATGCTACTGTACTGTATGTATTTGATAGTGTGTACTTCTTCTTTATAGTCGTGTTGGCTCATGGGAATGTTGATTAGTCAAATAAATATCTAATTAATTCAAATAACTAATTTGTGCCATACATAAGTATTTCTGTTGGTATATATTTTTTAGTTTTCAAAGATTTAATGATCGGTTTGATACCATAGATATTAATTTTCATATGGTTTTATAAATAAATGTTAATTTTGACGTTTATGTACAGGTAAAACTGTTTCCTGGAAGAGAGAAGTTTGAAACAGAGACCAAACCGGAATCATGGCCGGTGTACAACCAAGATTTCAGTTTCGAAATCGCCAATTGCCCAATTGTGAAAAAAGGGACACCACTTGAAGCAATTCTCAGTGCGAGTAACTTCCTAGTGTTCACTATTTACGCTGAGGACGCGTCTAAAAAGAAGCGCGTGATCGGTGCTGCCACCTGGCCGCTGGATCACACACAATTTACTCACAAGCAGCTTACGCATGACTACGGCGACAACGAGGAGTTGGAGACTCCTGACATCTGGAAGCGAGCGAAAGATATATCTAGTGGCATCACAGGAGTGAAACAGAAGGTGAGTAAAATCCTAGATCATGTAAAACCCCTGATCATATAATAGGTTACGGAGTGGAAGTGGAATAATCCTGCAAATTTTCAGAGTGAATAGCTCATGTTATATGTAACAAAAAAGTGTAATAGTACCATATTGGTGGAAAGTTCATAGTTTTCTTAAAAAAAAGTTTTATCCCAAATGTTTAACACCCTCTTATTCGGTAACTATTGCGAGTAGGATCGTGATTATTGTCCATATCGATAGAAAAACTAATAAAGAATCATTTATCCCTTTAGCGTATGTCATTAGCGTGAACGGTTTCCGTGTAAATTTAATTTAAAAACCACTAATTTCAAGCCACTGGACAATCCGACCAGATTACAACGTTGTAGTGAGAGAGACAGGTGAGAGGTGGTTCATCTAGGGAGACAGACCTGAATTTGTTGACCTCTTACACATGTATTACGAGAAGAAAAAAGTGTGTGTCAGCGGCGATGTTGCCAGACTGCTGAAACTTCCAACTTAATTTTCTAATTAACCGTACATTTAATCACAGATGTAATATATAGGTTTTCTATTCATTTACGTCTATCCTACCGTCCCTTTAAATCTGCAGGATTATTTTACTTGCACCCTGTATATCAGAATGGCCATTCCCATGTTATGAAATGGCAGCGTAAAAAAGAGAACAACCACTAGGATCTCCACTGTCGAAAATGAATTTTTTGGTAACGACCTCTAGATAGCAGTACTGTTGCCAAGATTACTCCATCCAATTCCATCAGGGTTATAGCGTGACTTATTTCGCAGTAGCTAGATGGCAGCATAGTGAACTTGATCGAAGTTGTTGTCTTGAAAGTGTATTAGGCTGATCAATCTGTATATGTGATCAGGGACAAAACACAGGTTTGACATTGTGTAATGTGTTGGCTTGTATTTGTGTTTGTTAACGGCAAAAACCTTGTAAATTAACAAGTTGCCGTCTATGCAATTTAAAGCTTAAAAGTAGAATTGACTGAACAACTCCAGAAAGTATTTCATGATAATAAACAGTTATATTAATAGTTTTAAATTCAACTTTGAAAATGATTCAGGAGCTAACGACTTACTACATATAGCCTACTTACTTACTTATGGCATTTAAGGAACACGGAGGTTCATTGCCGCCCTCACATAAGCCCGCCATCGGTCTCTATCCTGTGCAAGATTAATCCAGTCTCTACAATTATATCCCACCGCCCTCAAATCCATTTTAATATTAACCTCCCATCTATGTCTCGGCCTCCTCAAAAGGTCTTTTTCCTTCCGGCCTCCCAACTAACGCTCTATATGCATTTCTGGATTCGTCAGGTGAAGAATACAAAGCATGCAGCTCTGCGTTGTGTAACTTTCTCCATTCTCCTGTAGCTTCATCCCTCTTAGTTCCAAATATTTTCCTAAGAACCTTATTCTCAAACACCCTTAATCTTTGTTTCTCTCTCAAAGTGAGAGTCCAAGTGACTTAAAACATATAAAAAGCTATTAATCATTAAAAAATTACAAAACTGTATTTAGGTTTAAGTCAATAATATTTATTTCTAACAAGTGCAGCGAAGTGCATGGGTATGGCTAATATGCAATAAATAAATACTTCGTTGCTAGGGAAACGTGGACAACAGATGAGCAGTAATTTCAGTGTCGTTTGTTTTGCCGCATACCGTATTACCACAGTTTACTATATACAGTCACGAAGCTCAATACATAGTAAATATGCATCCATAGATAGTTGCTAACCACTAGGATCGCTGCTATCGCTTCATTAGAGACACTGCGAAATAGTACCAGCACAGTCTATTGTTCCTAGCACCCTCATAAACTCAAGCTTCGTGACTGTATACACTAGATTGTGGTATTACCGTACGGTATTCGTGCAACGCATTCCTTTTGCAGATAGAAGAAAGAAACAACCAGCTGGAGGTGTCTCTGTGCTACACTCCAAGAAACGCCGAGGAAGGAGAAGTTGACATACTTACTCTAGGAGTAAGTAAATTACGTTGGAGCCTGGAAGCTACTCGGGAATATGAACAAAAGAAAGGTAAGGAATGCAACATAATTTCTAGTAATTTGAATTTTGGAACCAAAGACATGTTGTTAGACATCGAAAGTAAGTATTTTCTTTGTGTAATTTGAATGTATTGAGCAAGAAGCATGGGTGTAACCCTAGATCATATATACCAGATAGATCGGCCTTATAGGCTTTGACGTTAACAACTTTTGTCAGGTTTACTACGCTGCCATCTAGTTGTTACATAAGGAGTCACGTCATAATTCCCATTTGAATTGCATTAGCGACTGTACTGCCATCTCGTGTTCGTTTACGGCGGACGGGTGGCGATCCTGACGGTTCTTTTCAAAGTGCAAACGATTTTAACATAGCGATGACCTATCTATTACATATTATATGATCTAGTGTGTAACTCAACGTTGGCTTGTTATAATGCAGCCAGTTTACTGACAGCCTTGGCCCAAATATAGGGTATATATCTTGGGAGACTAAACAGATAGTGGAATTCATTTTAGAATTATCTGGAGACCAAAGATGCGGAAACAATTTATTCTTGAATTTTATGATGACATATGACTGTCACTATTTACATTTTTATAGTTATATATATTTTTTTTCTGAGTTGCTTGTTTACAAAATAAGTATTGGTTTTCATAATATATTTGCTTTTTGCAGCTCTCTTATACGTGAAGTTAAACCTGCTGGAAAACGGCGGTAGAAGCATCAAGTTTAGCAAAACTCGTCGTTTCCCTCCAAGTATATCTGTCCACTTTCAACCTGACAAAGACAACTCGATACTTGATGTAGAACTGCCTCAGAATAGGGAGGATCTCAGATGCGAGTTCAGCCTATGCACTAAGCCAATGTTAGGTGAGTGTATATGTAGATACAATGTTCATTATCCAGTATTAAATTACATAACTCTGATTGTTGCCTTATACAATGTAAATGTACGATTATATTAAGGAGTCCTCTGAAGTTAAGTATTTAGGTATAATTTTCGACAATAATTTAAAGTAGTACCAACACATTAATTACCTTTGTAATAAATTACGTAAAATAATATATTATTTTGTTTTATTGAGGAATTACTTCTCAATAAGTTTATTACGCACAATATACTTAACTTTATTTCAATCGGTAATTATGTATGGAATTACAGGATTGGGTAACTTATTTAAAACCAATTTTAATCCACTTTATTTATTGCAGAAGAAAATAATTAAAATATGTCTTCATAAACCCATTGATTTTCCATCTCAAAATTATTTTTAGACTTTAATGTTCTTAAAATAAAACAAATTTAATGTATTGTATTAATAAAATTCATACATAAAAATCGAAATAATTTTGAATTATATTCTCATAGTTATGCAACAAAAGGTACGAATTTTTTAAGATTGTTTGAACCAAAATGCAACACTGTTACAGTATTTAATCATAGTAGTAATTTGGGCCAAATAATTTTATATTTAAATATCCTAATCTTGTCAGTTCTAATAGTTCTAGTATTAAATTTAAAAAGTTGTGTATGGATTTTATAAATAATAAAAAATTGTAAATTTAAAATTTATATATTACTATTGTGTAGTAGATATAAGACAAATTGTATTATTTACTTGTCCACACCTGGAGTAACGGTTAGCGCGTCTAGCCGCGAAACCAGGTGGCCCGGGTTCGATTCCCGGTAAGTTACCTGGTTGAGGTTTTTTCCGGGGGTTTCCCTCAACCCATTATGAGCAAATGCTGGGTAACTTTCGGTGTTGGACCCTGGACTCATTTAAGCGGCATATCATCTTCATCTCATTCAGACGCTAAATAACCTAAGATGTTGATAAAGCGCCGTAAAATAACCTACTAAAAATTAAAAAAAAAATTTACTTCTTAATTTAAATTCAGGAATCCGCCCTTGAGCACGAGTTTTACTCTTTCAGGGGTGAGCTAAAGTTTTATCTGTTTATATTATATTTTATGTTACAATTATTATCAAAATAAATACATAAATAAAATAAATAAATGTCACAGATTAATTGTTAAATTCTTATTACATCGCTTCACAGCTAGAATAGGGAACGGGAACATGTCAATTTACTGTATATCATATCATATAATGGAGAAATCGCACAGAAAATGTCGTGCTGTATTTTCAGCAGTCGACAAAATGGTATTTCAGCATCTGAAACTATGTGAATTAATTTGGACTTTTTTCGTCTCCAGGCAAGAAGACCGTGTTTGGCAGGGTTGTGCTCGGGCCTGAAGTAGGTGGACCTGGCTCAGATCACTGGGAGAGAGCGTTCGAATCTCCAACACGCACGATTACACACAGCCACAACCTTCACTGAAGTCTTCCATGGGTGACAAACACACTGACAGCCAACACGTAAAACGATCTGCGATGAGCAACACAATTTTGAGAACTGAATCTATGCAAGTGGTAGAGATGAAATTTTGAGTCTTATTGTGTCTGCAATGGAATTTCTTCCATTCTTATCGTTAGTTACATGAACATGGAAGTATTGACTTAATATGTTTTTTTTTTTTAGTCTGAATGAAGAGTGATCTTTATGGATGTTTTGTTCATAAGTCGTCCATGTATTTTTTCGAATTGAAGTGTTCAGAACCATAGTGGGCCAAGCGCCATTTACTAAGACAGTAGAAAACAAGGATTAAAATGAAGTATTACCATAATTCAATGGAAACACATAGCAAGTAATATAAAATATACACATTAAAACTAAATGATATGTTAATCTTCATTAAACTATGGTATTCACTTAACTTTAACCCTTGCTTTCTCCGTTTTTAATAAATGGCGCTTAGCCCACTATGGCTCTGCCCCCTTCAATTGTTACCACGCTTTCCTGGCCGACAGCGATCAGTTTTTAAGGGCGATAGAGAGTTTTAGCATGGCGTCCTTTGAAAAGGAAGTTCATATTGTGCAGTTTGTCTTGAGCGATAGCGACCGTTAGATTGCAAGTTGTTGGTGCGTATTGCGCATGCATTACACTCATTTCTATTGTGCAGTCTTCAAGAAGAAGTGGATCAAAATTATTTTCAGCGATGTCCATCCATTTCCTCTAAACCCATTGTTTGTGAGAAAAATTAGAGAGCAAGATAGTTAATGGCTTTATTGCCAAGAACTCAGCATTTAGTCAACAACAACAATATTGTATGATGAAGGATGGATAGAACAGAGAAAAAAATCACTCCGACACCGGGACTCGAACCCGTGTTTTCAGTTATACGTGCTGACGCTTTACCCATTAAGCCACACCGGATTCCAGTTCCGATTGCGAATCGAATCCCCTCAGTTTAATAAATCTATAATACTCTCATAGCTACAGTGCATATGTCTGTACAGATTACAGTGCACGTAACTGCGGAATCCCGACCAAACAAGTCACTCAGCTGAGTGCGCTCCTAGTATAATGGCAGTTGACATTGGACATATACGTCAACATATATATATATATATATATATATATATATATATATATATATATATATATATCCCTAATTTGGAGTCAGGCCACAAAGGATCCGGTACTGTGGATTGAATTCGGCGTAGCTCAGTGGTCAGAGCGCTTGGTACGTAGAACCAAGGACCCGGGTTCGATCACCGGCGCCGGAGCGAATTTTTCTCCTCAAATATTAACCCTCAGTTTAAGTTCTACCTCTCAGTTTTCCCTTTGGTGGCTTACCCTCGCGTACTGTGTCACAATGTCCAACGCTCTATGTACAGAGGTGCACTCATTACGAGTGATTAAGTGGCCGGGATCCGACGAGAATCTCGGTGCCGGAGAGAATTTTTATCTGTTCTATCCATCCTTCATCATATGATAACGCAGAATTCCTGCACGGAAATATCACATGCACTTCGGTACATCACAATAACTATATTGTAGCCACAACATGAGATGAAATATGTGATCATTGTAGTTTGCCATAAACGAGCGCTCTTTCTTACTTTCATCCTATCGTCCACTGATGTCATCATTGCTCTCAAGATGTACCGCAAGATATGTAAACGGTAAGTTCTATTTATGTTTATAACTTATAAAAGAAACAAAATCTGATACCAGAGGGCAAAAAAATTCCATTCATTTTTGCTCAAAATAAAAATTAATCGCTGTTGGCCGCTAACTTTGCTATCGGGGAAACATGACATTTATACAACTAATACAGCACAGATTTTGGTTTTCGGAAGATCTCGAATAAGCCAGGCGTTGTAAATCAATCACACATCAAATCGCTAAAAAAGATATATAAGTATTCGTTACTCCAACGAGTTATGTATGGTAAAGACAAAAGCAATATACAGAACATTCGGCTTCCAGCCGGGAATGCGCGTACGAACTATGCGTGCGTGACCGGCCTACGTTATTTCCTTTTTTGATTTGGGCTCTGATAACACGGAACCTCGGTTAATCGAAACTCGGATAATCGAGACTCTACAAAAGAGTTTTCAAGAACATAACGCTTTTAACGTGGAACGTTTCAGTGGACATCTATTCGGGAAAAATGTCCGTTACCATTTCTGTAATACTCTACGCGCATCTTACTCAGAGGAAGCGCGCCGATGCAACCCGCATCATATCATTACTTCTTATTGGCAGCTGACAGAAGCAACCCATATAAAAGACACACCGGCGTAGGTCGGTCGGCTAAGGCCCTCGTATGCCGATCCGGAGTTGCGCTCGGGCGCGGTTTCGATACTCAGCCTCATCTCGCTATCACCAATCCCATCGACGCTAAATAATCTCGTAGTTGATACAGCTTCGTTAAATAATGTAAAAATATTCAATATAATAATTCTTAATAATGCAACATGCATAATGATCTTTAATTTATTTCGTACATAACATAACCTAGAAACATCCAAAGTCATACAATCACCCAACCAAGAACCACTTAAACGTTCCACGCCATTATTATCCGAACCCCCTGCCATTTTTTTACATGGAAATGCATATCATGTCAGAATAGTGAGAAGATGATGGGTTTGTCCATCAGTAAGCGGCACTTATTAAACAAATGTAACACACTGGCGATTTCCGCGGTACTTCGACGGCTGAAGTTACGCGATGACCATCTTTTCCCCAGCAATTTCTGAGTAGTTTCCTAATAGTTGCTGTTATAAATAAGGAACAAACTTTCAAAACCTGACATGTCACTTTTTAGAAAATGCTACAAATATGTGTCTCTGTAATAAACGAATTTTTTCTACTGTGAAAATTGATAAGAATGTAGCAAAAATATATATATATTTCAGCACAGAAAATATATTTTTATTGCAAAGATGTAAGTTTTTGGCGTGTGAAGTGTATTTTTTGAAAATGGACACGTTAGGTTTTGAAAATTTGGGACTAAAATTTTATAATATCTTGTATTATATAATGTGCCAAATTTATTGTTTAATTTTACAATAACTTTAATTACACAATTTCAGCATAATTTAATTACAATCGTATGATAATATCTGTTACATTTTGTAATTTTTTTATTGCATAGTTGAATAATAATAATAGTATAAGCGATAATAAAAATTGTTGAATTTTTTACCTAAAGCAACCCCCCGCTTTATTTACTTGTAAATAAATTCAAGCACGACCACTCGTCATATTCAGAGATACGATCGTTGTTGAAAATAGGCCTCGAGTATTGATATTATGATAGCGAGAAAACGGGCGAATAAGTAATAAGGGGATGAAGTGTACATAATTCAAAATAAGGGAGAAAACGAGTGCAGATTTCTCCTCTCTTGTAACCTAAGCCATGATAACGTCTCGAAAGAAGGTGACATATATATATATCCAGCCATAGTATCGAACATTACAAATGAAGCGGACACACGCGGTATGAACAAGCTGTAGTTCCTGGGAGGAATGAATCCTGAGATCACTGAACAAAACGTCGCAATAATCGAAGTGAGGTAAAATGAGTGTCCGTACTAGCATCTGTTTTAATTTATATGAATAAAGATACAATCTTTTTAGTGAATGAAGAATAGAGAATGTCTTCTTACATGTACTATTTTAATATGTGTATCCCAAATGGGTCCAACCGACTCTTTGGCGCGAGCTAACTCTTCAGCTCTTTCGTTTGCGAGCTGGCTGCTTAACAACTCGAAACCATGGATGAATATTATACAGGGTGCTCTAAAATTCCTCTTACAAACTTCTAGGATTTGTTAAGGGGACTGAGTAGATAATGTTTTGAATTGGAACCCATGTCCGGAAACGTACCGTTTCCGTGCTACAGCCGTTTGAAAACATGTTTTCAACGCGACCACTTTTACAAGTAATTTATTTTATTATGAGGCGTGACCCAGTACATCACTTGTTTTACAATTCAACTCATTAATAACCAAAAAAACAAAATGGAAACTGAATCATTTAGTCACAAACACTTTTGTTTACAGTTCAACTTAACTGTTTTTGTCCTTTTCAAATGATGGTTAACATTCAAATCCACTACAAATGCGGTTCGATGTGGCGACCACCAACTTCGTTGCACGCATTGTACCTACGAATGATGTTTTGGTAAACGCGCTCTATCACACCTGGTGTATCTGCAATTTCTCCTGCAGCGACCACAACTCGTGCCACCAGAGCTTCTGCTGTCTCTACAGGAGTCTCATAAACCAAACTCTTCATATGACCCCAGAGGAAAAAGTCCAATGGAGTCAAATCCGGTGATCGTGGAGGGCATGGAGGATCTGACGTAAGCACACCTCATCATGTAACGCTACAGGCGGACGAATCGCGAAGCTATTACTTGTTGAGACACGTGACGTACGCTCAGGCAGTGCTTGCTTTCAAACGGCTGTAGCACGGAAACGGTACGTTTCCGGACATGGGTTCCAATTCAAAATATTATCTACTCAGTCCCCTTAACAAGTCCTAGAAGTTTGTAAGGGGTATTTTAGAGCACTCTGTATATCCATGTCGAAACCGTTTAATTCAAAGGAATTCATGCATACAGTAAGAGATGGCGTGGCAGTGCACTTTCTACCAAGGTCCGTCGATAAGTCAGGTCTTCGCACGATTAATCTAGTGGTTTTGATACCACTTGGTTATTAATTATGCATTAAAAAAAAAGTATTCGCGTGCTGCCATATTTGCGCCAACTCTTAGGTTTGTTTATATTGTGTTATGGTTGAGTTGTGGAAGGAATTTGTATTTAAATTTATATATTTCGTAAAATAGCGACACCTAGAGATCGTGCTTTCTACCAAGTTGTACAGTAACAGATGGCGTGGC
This sequence comes from Periplaneta americana, assembly GCF_040183065.1. NCBI lineage: Eukaryota > Metazoa > Arthropoda > Insecta > Blattodea > Blattidae > Periplaneta > Periplaneta americana. Next base: position 55,070,116 of record NC_091132.1, read on the forward strand.
AGTGCACTTTCTACCAAGGTCCGTCGATAAGTCAGGTCTTCGCACGATTAATCTAGTAGTTTTGATACCACTTCGTTATTATATGGATTAAAAAAAATCTTCGCACGCTGCCATATTTGCGCCAACTCTTAGGTTTGTTTATATTGCGTTATGGTTGAGTTGTGGAAGGAATTTGTATTTAAATTTATATATTTCATAAAATAGCGACATCTAGAGACCGTGCTTTCTACCAAGGTGTACAGTAACAGATGGCGTGGCAGTGCACTTTCTACCAAGGTCCGTTGATAAGTCAGGTCTTCGCACGATTAATCTAGTGGTTTTTTGATACCACTTCATTATTAATTATGCATTAAAAAAATCTTCGCACGCTGCCATATTTGCGCCAACTCTTAGGTTTGTTTACATTGCGGTATGGTTGAGTTGTGGAAGGAATTTGTATTTAAATTTATATATTTAATAAAATAGCGACACCTAGAGATTGTGCTTTCTACCAAGGTGTACAGTAAGAGATGGCGTGGCAGTGCACTTTCTACCAAGGTCCGTCGATAAGTCAGGTCTTCGCACGATTAATCTAGTGGTTTTTTGATACCACTTCGTTATTAATTATGCATTAAAAAAATCTTCGTACGCTGCCATATTTGCGCCAACTCTTAGGTTTGTTTACATTGCGGTATGGTTGAGTTGTGGAAGGAATTTGTATTTAAATTTATATATTTCATAAAATAGCGACACCTAGAGACCGTGCTTTCTACCAAGGTATACAGTAACAGATGGCGTGGCAGTGCACTTTCTACCATGGTCCGTCGATAAGTCAGGTCTTCGCACGATTAATCTAGTGGTTTTTTGATACCACTTCGTTATTAATTATGCATTAAAAAATCTTGGCACGCTGTCATATTTGCGCCAACTCTTAGGTTTGTTTACATTGTGGTATGGTTGAGTTGTGGAAGGAATTTGTATTTAAATTTATATATTTCATAAAATAGCGACATCTAGAGACCGTGCTTTCTACCAAGGTGTACAATAGGAGATGGCGTGGCAGTGCACTTTCTACCATGGTCCGTTGATAAGTCTGGTCTTCGCACGCTGCCATATTTGCGCCAACACTTAGGTTTGTTTACATTGCGCTATTTATTTATTTTATTTATTTATTTATTTATTTAACCTGGTAGAGATAAGGCCATCAGGCCTTCTCTTCCCCTCTACCAGGGGATTACAACTACAATATAAAGAATACAACTATAATTAGAATTAGAATTAATATTGAATTTACAAATACAATAAAAATCAAAGTATTAAAAGAATTAACAGACTAATAAAAGCTAGACAGTTCATTGTAAAAATTAAGAAGAGAGAAAATTTTATTATTATTATTATTATTATTATTATTATTATTATTATTATTATTAACTAAGTAAAAATTAAACCTAATCTACGCAGTAAGAAAATGCTTAATAAGTTTGCTTTTGAACGCTACTAAATTACGACAGTCTCTGATGTCACTGGGTAGGGTATTCCACAAGCGCGAAAGCGAGATAGTGTATGATGATGAATACGATGAAGTCTTATGTGTTGGTATGGCTAGTATGCGGCTATTTTGCGTGCGTGTGAAGAGATTATGATATGATGACAGGTAACTGAAACGGGAGGCAAGGTAGGTAGGTGTAGAGGTGTGAAGGACTTGGAAAAGGAGAACAAGAGAATGAAAATTTCTACGTTCGTTAAGCCGTACCCAGTTTAGAGTTTGGAAGGATGGGGTAATGTGGTCAGCGCGACGGACATCGCAGACGAAGCGAACACAAGAATTATGAACACGTTGTAATCTTTGCGACTGGTTGACATTGAGGTCGGTCAGTAGAGAATCACAATAATCGAAGTGGGGCATTACTAGTGTTTCCACTAGTATTTTCTTGAGTGATAGCGGGAGGAATTTTCGAATGCTGTTTAAGGAATGTAGTATGGAAAGCACTTTTTTGATAATAAGGGTTACTTGATAATTCCAGTTTAAATGCGTGTCAAAGTAAACTCCAAGGTTTTTAACACAGGGAGAAAAAGGGATTATTGTGTCGTTTAACTTGACTGGAAGAGCAGGAGTGATGTTGCATAATAGACGTTGAGTTGTGGAAGGAATTTGTATTTAAATTTATATATTTCATAAAATAAGTTTCCAAAACAGATATTTCGATAACTTTCGGAGAACATTCTGCTTTCTGCTAATGCATCCACACTGTCTCGCGCTCCACTTCGAAAAAATCTCATCCTGGTATAAGGATGCTATGTAAAACCCCACAGTCTCGACAACTTTATTACAGTTTTCCATTAAAATCATTTTTAATAAATGGAAGTTAGCTTGCAATCATTCTAAAATTAACAGTCTTTTGAAATTCATCGCTGTCTTTCCCATAAAATTCTTCTTTAATATTTAAATAATTGCTTTAAAAGAGAAATTTTCAATAAAGAAAAGCAGAAGACATTCCATGTAGATCGTGCAATGTAAAGTATGACTACACAGTCCTTACCGAAAGTTTTAAGAAGACCCCACCATAAGTGATGTTTCACTCCTGTCCTTATACTTACGTGAAACCTCCTGATATTTAGTTATAAAAGGACCAAATGCCCGTAAAAAGTGAAATTTTAACTGCATACCTAATCTGTCTAGCTTCGAAACTGTGGATTATATAACAATTTTTCTGTTGTGAAATTTATTAAAGAGTTACATAGGTTATTTTGTAAGGAAAAAAATTAATTACTCCAGGATGGATTGACTTAGATCAGTGAATTTTGGAATAGAGTTAGACATAGACATAGACGTTTTTTGCAATTATTTATTTTTGTCTAAAAAATTCGTGACAGTTTTCGCAGCCATTGTAATCCAGATTGTTTTTGTTTGTTTAGGAAAATTGCCATTTTCTAAAATTCTCTTGAGCTTGAAATTCGCGGCAAATGGTCCCGGGTAGGCCACTGCCATTTACACCATAACATTGGGAATTGGTAACTTTGGGCAATCAGTTTATTGCCTCCATTTTTAGTAATCAGCTGTGGAACTTGCGACAAGTGTAGAAAGCTTGGATTTCTTCCTTAAAAAAAATAAAATATATGTCGAAATTCAGTGAGTGTGGACGTGAAGTCGCAGATTATTGGGATGTGGAAGAATGACTGGAGATAATATCCAACTCCATTCCAAAATTCATTGATCTAACAAGCAAACATTCTGATGGGGGCAGATAAAAAAGTTATTTTTTTTCTTCCACCATGTTAATAATGTCGAAAGAAGTGCTTATACAAATTTTAGCCACTCGATCGCAATTACGAGGCCGTCCAGAAAGTGATTTTTCGTGGAGTAGTTTACAGAAAAAAATCACAATTGCATGGAAAGATTTATTGAAACAGATACAGCAATTGTTGCGCTGTTTGTCAACATATCCCCCATTGGAATTGAAACATTTGTCATACCATGAGATGAATTTTTGTCTCCTTGTGTCGTAGAAGTCAGCCTCTTAGGATTGGAACCAGCGTTTCACAGCCGTCTGCACCTCTCTTTCGATCCCATGATATGACAAATGTCTCGATTTCCGGTGGGAAATATGTTGAAAAATAGCTCAACAATTGCTGTGTCTGTTCCAATAAATTTTTCCATTGAAAGTGTGTTTTCTTTCTGTTAACGGCCCCTGGCGAATTAATTTTTTTACGGTCCTCGTAATTGCGGTCGAGTGGCCAAAATTTGTATAATCACTTCTTTTGACATTATTAACTTGGTGAAGGAAAAAAATAACTTTTTTATCTGCCCCCATCAGAATGTTTGCTTGTAAGTCAACTAATTCTGGAGTAATTAATTTTTTCCTATTAAATATGTAATTTTAAATAAGTTTCATAACAGACAAATTGTTATATAATCCACAGTTTGGAAGATAGACAGATTGGGTGTACAGTAAAAACTTTACTTTTCGCAAGCATTTGGTCCCTGTATAAACATCAGGGGGTTTCACATAAGTATGACAGGAGTAAAACATCACTTATGGAGAGGTGTCCTAAAACTTTTGGTAGCGGCTGTATAGAGTTAATTTTATTGTGAATTACAGATTACCGGTATATTACATCCGTATATAAATAACCAGAAATCACTTAAAATATAAACAAATCGTGCGATAAAGAGCACATTGTATAATAAACACCAATTTCGTCACGTGACATAACGTGTCTGGTCATATCTTTCGTTGGCCTCGATCCATAATGAATTTAGAATATTTTTTGCTGGAAGTCGTCTTGATATCCTGAATGACAGGCAACTTCTTCAACACGGTTGTTTAGCGGGAAGTCTCAGTGTTTCATACAGGCGAATCGTTTTTAAATTAAAACTAGAATGAGTCGAGAGGAAATCCAGGCTTAGGCCTATATAACTCCTATTTCTACACCTTATTAGTTTTAATGGTAGTAAAATTTACATTTTATGTCGTATTAAATGCACTTGTGAATTAGAATATCTGCTTTCATTCTTTGCTGTCCCCTTACAAAGTGAATCTCATTAAGTTATTGACAACCTATGTCTTCAGCAGTGTAGTACAAAAATCTTTCCACTCTGGCCACTATTTCTACACGTCATTGAATTAGTCTCTGATAAGCTTGAGCTTCTTGCGTTACAAGTTAACATTCAATGGTATTACTACATAATTTATAATTATAAATTTTATTGTGTGATTTGAGATGAATTTCAATTTTGTGTTTGGCTTTGAATTTTAGGATCCAGGTTACATCATCATTTAATTAGCATTATAATCATAATAATCATCATTATATATGTAGCAGGCTAATTTACCTGTTTTGTCTCATTAGGAATTTGAGGAAATTTCGAAATTTTGTTAGCTTGCAATGCATTACCGGTACTTCATTGTTTGTTCATTATCGTGTGTAGTAAGATGTATTGGTATCAATTGAGTTTGTATGTTCCAATCTTTTTGGCTCACTATATTACATTTTTATGACATATCCGTTGATAATTTCGTCTATGGTCGTGTGTCCAGAAACATATTCCAAGAATTGCATTTCTACGGTTTTCATAATAATTCTTATATTCATGTTTTGACGTAAAGCGTCTTTAATCACCTTTAAGGAGAGACAAATTGAACGGAGTTATGCAACAACAAACCAACTAACAATTTTATAAAAAATGGGATTTCAGTGTCATCTGCAGACAAATAATTAAATTGTCTTAAAATATCTGAACACATGTTTCTTATTTTCCAATCCAACAATGAGTTTTAGTTCTTACTCACTTGTTTTTCCTGCATTTTATTTTCTGCGACAACAAACTAACACACATAGTTTGTCATAGCAAAATTAGATCATATTTATTAAAATGGTAAATAATGTCCTGTTGATACTGAAATTATTTTCTTCCATGTTCAGAGTAAATTGAATTTGAACAAAATTGATACTATGAGTTTATAAATAATTTCAACTAAATTCCTAAAGATTTCTAAAAAGTAATTTTGCTGGTAGGTCTGTTGTTGAGTAACTGTCCAATAATTGTAATGCTTTGGCGTGAAAGGTTCTTATGTAAGCTTTGACATCATTCCTGGTACCATGAAAACAAAGAACTACAGTGGACGCGGAGAAAGATTCGACTTGTGGCCTCTATAGTAAAGAACGAGGAACGTATAGAGCCAGAGCGTGGCGCTGCAATAATTATAGGTAACCTACAAGGAAAACTCAGTTCGGACTCCTCGCAGCGCTCATGCTATACCCCTCTTACCCCCCTACAGTAGACGTGAGAGCATGCTGGGAACGGGAGCTTACGTCATCTGCGCGAGACAGTCATGCCCGCTGGTTTCTGCGCACTGAGTTTTCCTTGTCGGATGCCTATAACAGTATTCCCCCTTCCTTCACTCCGATGACAGTCAGCTGGATGGCGGGCGGGTGGACGGACGGGCAGATAAGCTTAGGGAATATATCTATATGCAACATTGCGTCCGCTTCCTGTGTGGCAACATCGTTTACATTTACATGCGTGGCGCCAGAAAGGCGAGTGTCATATCCAATTCCCATTGACTGAAGGATCCGGGGAGTGGATGGAAGGGAGTTCAAAAATATACGTTCGGGGCTGTCAAAACTTGCTTCTTTGCTTGTGAAACCTTTAGTTCCAATTTCTTTTATAATCCATGACCTCCTATTGTAGTGAACTCTAAAGTCACTCGAGATCACTTGCACTCACAGGATGTGTTTACGTCACATGCGATAAGATGCCCGAACGAGTCCGTTATTACATAGGGGTGCATGCATATGTGTAAGCTATATGGCTGTCTGCCAACGAACTTGGACCCTATGATAATTGGTCATTAGTTGCTGGTGGTAGTGCTATGTATCTTGTGCTCTCATCTGGGCTCATGGTACCTCATGGGATAGGGGTTGAGGGAGCGAGGTGATGCCTATGGGGAAAGATAAATGGATTCTGCAGGTTGAAAGGTAGTTCGGGGCCCGTAGTGGGATCCGTAGACTGGCAGGGCCTTAGGGCATCCACATCATTCCATCCAGAGCAGCACAATGGGCCCAACCAAGCGGCCTACGTGTGAGAGCAGTCCGTGCCCCCTAGTATTATTTGTGTCCTCTAGTATAGGCTAATACCGTATAGTGTAGTTGTCCTTTGACTTGAAAGTACAGTGTAGAGCAGTGGTCGTCAGCACTCGCTGAAATGTGCAAAGGGTAAGCGGTGCCGTCCCGTGTACACCGTCGTGCAGCAGGAAGAGGTAGAGAGCATACCCGCTAGCAGCTACGAGTGCACCATTGAGCACTGTGTTCTCCGCAGGTAAGAGATGCTAGCCCTAGGGTGCTCTGTGCTGACGACCCCTGGTGTAGAGATATAGGCTAGCTACATATGTATTGCTGACCTGTTACAGTCATCAGCTTATCTGAGTTGCTCTCGGGTGCGGGGTTCGATTCCGTTTTGGCCTGTTTACCTGTTTGGGTCTTTTCCGAGGTTTTTCCCAACTATAGGGTAAAAGGCAAGTGTCGTGATTTTTCGTCCAATAAATAATCATTGCATTCACAACCTCATTTCATTTCTCGCATCACCACAACTAGTTCTACATAAAGATATAAACATAATAAAACAGTAAAGTAATAGTCTATACCTGTCGACAGGGATCGCATTTACGTGTTGTTGTACAATTCTACGTTAAATTATGCAGATCAGTAAAGTTATGTAGGTAGCTGTCGATTTTTTAGCAAATATTTTACATCTTATTTTGTCATTGTTTAAAAATGAGCACTGTTCACTGTTTAATTTTATTAAATTCTCTCTAAATTCTATCCCTAGCTACTTCATATTTGCTTCATTGCTAGATTGTACGCAAATGCAAAATGACTGGCACACTGATCAGTATTAATACACAGGGTGTCTCAGGAGGAATGTAAAATACTTCAGGATAATGTAGTTTGGGTTAAATTACACTGTGTAGGTCTACATATTTTAACCTGATACATCTATGTCCGAAATGTAACGGTTGGGAAGTTATTGATGGGAGAACTTTTAAATAAAGAGAAGCATAATAGTCGTATTTCTACGTTTTAAAATATTGTGATAAGATACATTATTGAAAATGCTGCATCTTGTGTTATTCCAATAAGTTTATTTCATATTCAAGTACAAATTCAGTAAGAAAATAAAATAATTAGACTACACAACACAAATAATTACTAAGATTGGCCTTCTTATGGATTCCATGAATTTTACTGATACCGGTTCTCTTTCCGACCTCAATGAAACATTTGGTAGCGTGCCAGATTCAGATAATATCCTGTAAACACGGAAATCACACAGTTAGATGGAACCCTTCGATTGGGAAAACGTCGTCTGAATTAAAGTCAAGTGACGTGTATTCAATTGTGTGTGTTGCTCTGGAGTTGTGATGCTCAGATGCTGCCATGTGCAAAAAATCTGGTGTAACACGTCAAGATAGTAAAGCAAACGGAACTGCAAAACGTTACAGTATTGCTCCATTTAATTTCTCCCCAACCGTTGGACTTCAGACATACATAACTTATATCAGGTTAAATCGATGTAGGTTAATCCAAACTACCGTACATTATCCCGAAATATTTGACATTCCTCCAGAGAAACCCTATACACTACTTAAAAACATTGCCTTGACCAATAACAATTTTACTTCCATAAAAAAAAAGGTCTACCCACTTAAGGGGTTAGGTACAGCTTACAGTAGTAAAATTTTGGAAATATTGAACATTTTTTCTCCATTATTGTACCTTGTACATTAATAAAAAAAATAGTATGTGTAAAATACTGTCCTTCTGCTATATGAAAAAAAAAATATTTTTACGATTTAAAAAGAATTATTTATATATTTTTTTTTCAAAATTCAAAATGGTGACAGTTCACTGTGCAGTGATGAAGTTTTTCCATCATAACTCAAAAACTATCCAACATTCTGCGATGAAATATTTTGTGTGTATTTATGCAGTCCTATCTACAATATGATACAAAATCTACCTTTGTTAGATTGTCTAATAAAAAATAAATTCGTTTTAAAGAATGGTCAGATATCAGTATTTTCTTGTAACACAAAATAAAAAAAATATATTATTTATTAAGAAATGTAGCTGAAGGAGCATGATATTGTAAAGATGAGTTTCAGCAATAAAATAAAAGAGAGACAACATGAAAAAGTTAAAAATTTTATGAGTTATGAGAGAAACGCTTCATCACTGCACAGTGAACTGGCACCATTTTAAATTTTGGAAAAAAAAATATATATATATTTTTTTTAAATCGTAGAAATATTTTTTCCATATAGCAGGAGGACAGTGTTTTACACATACCAATTTTCATTATTGTACATTATACAGTAATGGAGGAAAAAAATGTTGAATATTTCAAAAAAATTTACTGCTGTAAGTTGTACCTAACCCCTTATAAGCCATCATCTGAAATTAAAAATGCTGGCTACGCCAGTAACAAAACACGTGGAATTATTATAATACCGCAATGTATTATTTTCATTCAAATCTCGAAACATATTTTCATGATTGCTAGTCTTCCTCTGTAAATCAGTAAATCATCAACATAAATAGAACATACAAATTAAGAAGTCACGAACGGTTAGTTCTCTGCTTGCAGTGACAAGGCTTCTGTCTCCACAGAACAATGAACCATTAATCTTCTTCGACAAGGCAGAGAGAGGTAATCAGAACGCTTAGAGGAATACCAAATGATTTTTCACTACCTATGTAACTAAGTAGGCGCGTTTCTTTTCATTCTTTGGTTCCCCAACAAATATAAACAAAAAAAAAAAAACAGTTTACTTTGTGCTAACATAGGGTTTCCATAGCAGCAACACAAAAATTCAGGACATTTTGACGCGACAAACCTATGTAATTATTATGTATTTTTCTGCGTTTAATTTCCTCTCGAGTGTCATTTAAATTTGAAGAGTTCGCGGGAAAAACGATGAATGTCACAGTTTTGTTAAGGTTGATGTCATTATCTAATTCAATGTATCACTACGAAATTTAATGTTGTTCTTATGAAAAATGGTAAAAAGGAGAATTATCACCACGAATACAGTAATCCTTTCCCTTATTTTCTATAGAAACAGCACTACATCTTGCAGTTATAGACTCAATTAGATCATTATCTAATCCTTAACAGAAATGTGACATTCATCGTTTTTACCGCGAACTCTTCATTTGTTACTGTTGCTCCAAGGTATTTGAATTTTTTCATCTCTCCAAAGGATAAATGTCCAATTTTCATATTTTATTTTCGTACTATGTTCTGTTCATGAGACATAATCATATATTTGTTTTTTTCGGGATTTACTTCAAAATCTGTCTCCTTACTTGTTTCAAGTAAAATTCCCGTGTTTTTCTAGTAGTTTGTGGTTTCTCTCCTAACATATTTACGTCGCCCGCATAAACAAGCAGCTGATGTAAGGCGTTCAATTCAAAACCCTCTCTGTTTTCCTGGTCTTTCCTAATGGCATATCTATAGCAAAGTTAAAAAGTAAAGTGCATTTTTTGCTTTAGCCCGCAGTGAATTGGCCTATACGGACTCTGCTCATTTTAATTAATCGAACTAGCTTCTTGGGAATACCAAATTAAAAAAGAATGTTATATAAAACTTCTCTTATAACCGAGTCATATGCTTTTTTGTAATCTATGAATATTTCTTATTATTAATATTTGTAACTCAGCCAAGGGCCAAATTCCAGAAAAGTTTTTGTCTAGACTAACACTCTTATAAATTGTAATGTTGGTTTATTTTGTATATTTTGATTTGAAATTATTCTCGTCATAAGGTTTTCATAGCATTTTTTGCAGATAATTTTTGTCTAAATGTCTCTTTCATTTGTTCTTGAACTTGTGATAACTGACAGATATATGATAGCCTCATTTTCTAGTTTTTCCTGTCTTAATAAGGTGGTCGTCTACATCGTTCTCTATATACATATTGTATATTCAGTTTTTTTAGTAGGTTGATATCTAAATCAATTTTCTGTATCTTTCTACTCGTATAAGTTCGTTTATTTTATAAATCATATCATCTTCATCTCCAGCAAATAAATAGACTATCTGTTCGTTAGCGAATAACAAGAAGTGTAATATTTTGTTTCCTATCAGGATAACCTATTTCAGAGCTTACATAATAAAAAGGATCAGTATTTAATACATATGTATAGATAGATTCAAATTCAAATTTATTTACAATTTAGATTTGAAATTAATACATATGTATAGATACCCGAAATGAGCATATGCTCGTGCTCGGGTACAGTCCAGTAGTCTACATAAATTTTACAGAGATCAAATAATAATACTGACGATAGAAATAATAGTAATAATAATAATAATAATAATAATAATAATAATAATAATAGAATAATCGTGACAGAAATGATACAAAGATTGTAATACAAAATAATTCATTAATAATAATAATAATAATAATAATAATAATAGTGATAAACCATGTATTGTGGGTCCCTATCACCACGGCATGGCGCGTCCTCAGGTTGCGGATAGAGGAGACGGCCTCCAGATATGGAGGGTAGCTGCGAATATATTGAATAAGCAGTCGTGGACAGCCGATAAGGAGTGGTCCTCCAGCTTGGGGGTTGGGCGAAGGGCTAACAACCCATCACCGTAAAAAACAGCTTGTTACGTATCCCTATAATAAGCCTCGGAATAGGACTGATTCTCTGGCACGACCACAGCAAAGGAATAAGGTTTTGAGATTTGGCACTTGGAACGTAACTAGTCTTTATAGAACAGGAGGGGTAACATTAGTAGCTAAAGAACTAGCTAGATATAGAATAGACTTCGTGGGAGTACAAGAGGTTAGGTTAGATGGGAATGGCATATCACAAATAGGAGATTACTTGTTGTATTATGGGGAAGGAAACAATAATCACCAATTAGGAACAGGATTCTTTGTTCATAAAAGAATAAAATCAGCAGTAAAAAAGGCCGAATTTATCAGTGACAGGTTATCATATTTAGTACTTAAGGGTAGATGGTGCGACATCATAGTTATAAATGCTCACGCCCCTACAGAAGAGAAAGACGACCATATAAAGAATAGCTTCTATGAGGAATTGGAACATACTTTTGATCATTTCCCTAGATATCACATGAAAATTTTATTGGGGGATTTCAATGCTAAAGTAGGACGGGAGGATATTTTTAGACCAACTATTGGAAAAGAGAGCCTACACGCAATTAATAGTGACAATGGAGTTAGATTAGTCAACTTTGCCACATCGAAAAATTTAATTGTCAAAAGTACAACATTCCCCCATAAGGATATACATAAATATAATTGGACTTCTCCAGATGGATTGACACACAACCAAATAGATCACATCTTGATAGATAAACGGAGACATACTAGTATAGTAGATATTCGAACTTTCAGGGGTGCAGACTGTAATTCTGACCATTATTTGGTGATTGGAGAATTAAGAGAAAGATTATCAGTAGCCAAGCGAGTAGAGCAACAAGTTAATATTACTAAATTCAATATTTTGAAATTAAAGGACGAGGAAGCTAAGCAAAATTATCAGGTCGAAATTTCGAATAGGTTTGCCACTTTAGAAAGTTCCGACGAAGTTGAGAAAGAATTAGATGTTAATAGCGTGTGGGAAAATATCAGAGATAGTATCAAAATTGCAGCTGAGCAGAGCATAGGTTATTATGAAACTAAGAAAAAGAAACCGTGGTTTGATGAAGATTGTTGCATGGTAGTAGAAAGAAGGAAACAGGCAAAATTGAAATTCTTACAGGATCCAGTCGAGGAGAAGAGAGATAATTATTTCAATGAAAGACGGGAAGCAAGTCGTACACTTAGGAATAAAAAGAGAGGTTACTTGAAGGAAAAACTGAATGAGGTAGAAACAAATAGTAAGAATAAAAACATTCGAGATTTATATAAGGGTATAAAGGAATTTAAGAACGGATATCAGCCAAGGGTAAACGTGATCAAGGATGAGAATGGTGACTTGCTTGCAGACTCTCCATCAATCCTAAACAGATGGAAAAACTATTTTGCGCAACTACTAAATGTACATAGGCCAAATAGAAATGATCGGGACGAAATTGAAATACAAACTGCTGAGCCATTTATACCCGAACCCACGCTTTCAGAAGTCGAAATTGCGATAGAAAATCTGAAAAAGTACAAGTCTCCAGGTATCGATCAAATTCCAGCAGAATTAATACAAGAGGGCGGAAGCGCATTATATAGCGAAATTTATAAACTTGTACTTGCTATTTGGGAAAAGGAAATTGTACCAGAACAATGGAAGGAGTCCATAATTGTACCTATTTTTAAAAAGGGGGACAAAACCAACTGTGGTAACTTTCGAGGAATATCACTTTTGTTGACGTCGTACAAAATTTTGTCCAATGTTCTTTTGAGAAGATTAACTCCGTACGTAGATGAAATTATTGGGGATCATCAGTGCGGTTTTCGGCGTAATAGATCGACTATTGATCAGATTTTTTGTATTCGGCAGATAATGGAGAAAAAATGGGAGTATAAGGGTACAGTACATCAGTTATTCATAGATTTCAAAAAGGCATATGACTCGGTTAAGAGGGAAGTATTATATGATATTCTTATTGAATTTGATATTCCCAAGAAACTAGTTCGATTAATTAAAATGTGTCTCAGTGAAACATACAGCAGAGTCCGTATAGGTCAGTTTCTATCTGATGCTTTTCCAATTCACTGCGGGCTAAAGCAGGGAGATGCACTATCACCTTTACTTTTTAACTTCGCGCTAGAATATGCCATTAGGAAAGTTCAGGATAACAGGCAGGGTTTGGAATTGAACGGGTTACATCAGCTTCTTGTCTATGCGGATGACGTGAATATATTAGGAGAAAATACACAAACGATTAGGGAAAACACGGAAATTTTATTTGAAGCAAGTAGAGCGATCGGTTTGGAAGTAAATCCCGAAAAGACAAAGTATATGATTATGTCTCGTGACCAGAATATTGTACGAAATGGAAATATAAAAATTGGAGATTTATCCTTCGAAGAGGTGGAAAAATTCAAATATCTTGGAGCAACAGTAACAAATATAAATGACACTCGGGAGGAAATTAAACGCAGAATAAATATGGGAAATGCGTGTTATTATTCGGTTGAGAAGCTGTTATCATCCAGTCTGCTGTCCAAAAATCTGAAAGTTAGAATTTATAAAACAGTTATATTACCGGTTCTTCTGTATGGTTGTGAAACTTGGACTCTCACTCTGAGAGAGGAACATAGGTTCAGGGTGTTTGAGAATAAGGTGCTTAGGAAAATATTTGGGGCTAAGCGGGATGAAGTTACAGGAGAATGGAGAAAGTTACACAACACAGAACTGCACGCATTGTATTCTTCACCTGACATAATTAGGAACATTAAATCCAGACGTTTGAGATGGGCAGGGCATGTAGCACGTATGGGCGAATCCAGAAATGCATATAGAGTGTTAGTTGGGAGACCGGAGGGAAAAAGACCTTTAGGCAGGCCGAGACGTAGATGGGAAGATAATATTAAAATGGATTTGAGGGAGGTGGGGTATGATGATAGAGACTGGATTAATCTTGCTCAGGATAGGGACCGCTGGCGGGCTTATGTGAGGGCGGCAATGAACCTTCGGGTTCCTTAAAAGCCATTTGTAAGTAAGTAAGTAATAGTGATAAAACAAAAGTATTTACAATAATAAAATAAATACTAAGACGGAAAAAATAAAATATAAAACCACTTGTGAGAGTTAACACAAATTAAATAAGCATATAATAACCGGAAAAAATGACGAACTCGAAAATCAACAGAAAAGTTTGTGGTATCGCAGACGACAGCAACCGCCGTATTGAAATTGTTGTGCATTAATGGTAGTAGGGGGGAGCCGAAAGTCTACGTAACTGCCATTCTCTTCGAATCTTCTCGTACAATCATGGGAAGATAATGCTGCAAAAACAAAATGTCTACGAGTCAAACTGTTCATTATTACCAGGATAAATACAAATAATACTGAAGTATATTAATCTAGTTTCAGTTATAGATCTCCCCTTTTGTGAAAGAGGTATCATATCAATATATTTTATGAATGGCGGGGAAAATATAAATTTCAAGAACTCTCTGGTGACAAGTACAATCAAGTGTGTCTGTGGCGATGCTAAGAAATCATTTATTGGAGATATACAATGTTATTAATTAAGAAAATGATCTATTTATATTTATTACAATGTTTTATCTTACAGGTTACATGCATCAGATAAATACAATAAAAATTAAAATTTCATTTACGTAAATAAATTACGAAAGAAATCGGTATGTAGACTATTACCTTTTTTTTTAACCTCTAATAATTTCTTTCAACCAGATCCGCTTCTTTACTTCGATAGAAGCGCCACGGAATCATAAACAAAACTGAGAATATAATAGTTTGCATTGCACTGCAGTACGAGTGAAACATTTGACTCATTGTATCCCACACACTGCACAAAGAAGTCGTTCCTATATGAAGACACTTCAGTATAAATTATTATTGGAAACAACTAAAAACTTTCGGTGAAGGTGAACATTAAATGCATAAGACTTGCCACTTTTCGCAGTACATTATAATTTGCAATTGTAAAAGCAATACATTTAATGAATTCCCTTTTCTCTAACATATGCCATCTGCCTCTCCTGCCGGCCTGTAAGTAGTGTGCATTTCTTTTCGATGGACGAGTCGACGTTCCCCTTCCAGTACCGATACTCTGTGTCCCCGCCTGCTCCTCACTCTTCCCTTCACCTAGACCTGTCTGAGCTTCTAGTCTGCGAGGTTAGTGCAGGACCGTCCTGGGTGCTCGACGGTGGTTGGTTGCCGCTCAGTTGCCAGGCAGTGTACGCTTGTGTTTACGTCGGGATTTGGCGCTAATCTTGAGTGCGAGTCAGTGAGTTTGGCAAATTGTGTTTTCGTGCTCGCAGCAGTGATCTGGCTTGTGTTGTTGTGAATGGTTTCTGCACTAATATTGACATTGTCCACGACCGTGTTTTAAATGCATCGTCACTACATATTATTAATAAATCTTTTATGAATGAGTGTGACTACATCTAACACGTGGTTGGTTCATTATCAGTCATCGCTGTCAATTTTGAGGTTAGTTTTTTTCCACTTAGGATTAGATTATGATTTTATTTGCTTAGTTACATTAAAGTGAGCTGTCACAGGTGGTAGAACACAATCCACTGAATTAAAAAATCAAATAATCTGTTTTAATTTTGCCGGTTTGCTCTCGTAAAATTGACGTCCTTACAGGAATTAGGATAGGCCTAGATAAATACAATTTTCTGTAAAATTTAAGTGTGCCTAATAAACGAAATGAAATAAACTATGAATAATAATAACAACAATAGTAATAATAATAATAATAATAGTAATAATAATAATAATAATAGTAATAGTAATAATTTTTGGCTCTTAATTTTTCTTCTTGTACCCTACTTATTTCCCAAGTCTCCGCTACGTACAGTATTATACTCTCCACGATTGCTTTATAAATTATTTTAGATTTTATTTGTTTTGGTCGATAATAATAATAATAATAATAATAATAATAATAATAATAATAACAATAACAATAACAATACCAACAATAATAATAATAATTTTTGTTTAGGATTTTATACAATGTTGTAGTTTTTCTCAACCAAACAAACTTGTAAACCAAGAAATATAATTGTTCATTTAATTGTTGCCTCCACTTTTTCTTATCCAACTCATCTGCATCTTGTAATCCTTTCAGCCCCACACACCGTCTCACTTTTTTCATCCATTTTTCAGTTTGTATTCCTTTCCTATTCCTTCCTACTCTTCTCATCGCATTACTTGCTTCGGTATTCTTCCATCTTCCATTCTCATTTCATTCCCATACCATTGTAATATTTTTTTCATTTATAATTTCTACTGCATCCTTTTCTACATTCATTATCTCACTTATTACCGTATTCCTTTTCTGCTCTTATCCAGTAGCCCATTTTAGTGGCTCTTAATTTTCCTTCTTGTACCCTATTTAATGCCAAGTTTCTGTTACGTACAATATTATATTCTCCACTCTTGCTTTATAAATGATTTCATTTGTTTTGGTCGATAATAATAATAATAATAATAATAATAATAATAATAATAATAGTAATGAGAATAATATATTGAAACAAAATGTACAATTCAGAGGACTAGTAAAGAATGATTTTTTTAGCCATAGACAGCAACTAATCTTCATATCATATAAGATGACTCCGCATGTCAACAAATATAAAACAAAACATTTCCGCGCCCCGACCCCTGATTGGTTCCTATGTTTCCATCTCCAGTGTTTGGGTTATGATGTGAATGATGACGCAGCTGCTAGTCATCATATCACGCCTCATTTCCAACAACAGTCTGTCCTCGTCCCATCTAAAAATAACATTATTCCTTCACAGACTTAGTAATTAGTTTTTCGACTGCTTGCATATATAGTATTTCATTTTGGTCTTTAGAAAAACAGCACCTTTCTATTAAGTTTTCGAAAATGTGTAACATGTTGTGTTTCCAGACTGGGAACTAAATTAGCTTAGCGTTGTAGCGGAGTCACCTTGTATGGAACGAAGATTAACTGGTAGACCTATAGTATATATCGCATCCCCATAATATATTGTCGTATGTCGAAAATCACATATTACTTTCATAAATTATTTCCAATGCTGTTTTACTAGATGGAAGTATCAAATTTGAATAATGAAATAGTTAATTATCAAAGGTTTTAGTACCTACATATTAAAATATTTTTGCAGCAGTATTTTACTGTACTAAGAAATAACATATCTTTAGAAATAACCATTTTCGATTTAAGACACTATTTTACTTGGAGTGCGATATGTTAACACATGAGAATATCCCGTTAATACTTTCGTTATTAAATTTGTCTATATTTAGATGAGTAATGCAAATTTCGAACTGTATTAAGTTTCTATGGTTACGCATATATTGTGCGTCTGTTTCTCGTCCATGTCAAAACACAACTGAATAACATTATTTTTTAAAATACAGAGTATGTGTGTATGTATTTATTCACACTGCAAATAGGTATATACCCGGTGGCAGTGGTAACTAATTACACTCAATAATGACAATAATAAACACAACTAATAACAAATACAATTAATAATAAGTTAATAATAATAATAATAATAATAATAATAATAATAATAATGAGCACCCTAAATTAAATGAAGCACGATCACTTAAAATAACATTTAAAGGTAATCTAATTTGTATCTTAACCCTAAGTTCGAACTAAAAGCCACGAGTATATGTTCATACATGCACAAGTACCTTTCAGCACTACACTTATTTCGCGTTCAACTCACACTCTGGAACTACGACACATTTCACTGAGTCTATCCTGATTTCACTAACACTTCAAAAACGTTCACTGTTCA
The DNA here is from genome assembly GCF_040183065.1 of Periplaneta americana. Taxonomy (NCBI): domain Eukaryota; kingdom Metazoa; phylum Arthropoda; class Insecta; order Blattodea; family Blattidae; genus Periplaneta; species Periplaneta americana. The sequence continues at coordinate 55,088,090 of NC_091132.1, forward strand.
AATACTTTGCACTTCACATAAACAACACACTTCACTGACACAACACACTTCACACTTCACTGACACAACACACTTCACATTTCACTGACACAACACACATCTTCACTGATACAACACTTCAAATAACAAAATATCAATTACGCCCTTTAAATAGTGTGTATAATATACTACCGTCTGTTAGTAAAGTCCTTAAGCCTATTTTTGAATACATTTTTGGTTATTGGTAAAGCCTTTAGTAAGTCTGCAGGTAAAGCATTCCAGTCCCTGATAGTACGATTGAGAAAAGAAAACTTTCCAGTGTCCGTCCTCTGTCTTCTTTCCCTCAATTTATATAAGTGGTCGTTCCATGAAAAGTAATTTGGCGGCTGCAACCTATTTTTTATTTATCTCCAGGCAGGGTGTAAGGAGTATAAGTACTGTCCTTTTCACAGACGTCGGGGACGGTCTACAGGATCAAAAAATATCAATACAATATAGTTGATAGTTTTCTCAGAAAAAAATATTTCTTTTCTTATTTTTTTGCGTTATACTGCTTATATCGTTAGTAAAATTACGAAAACAATTACATCAGTAGGTATATCTAGCAAAGAGTTAATATTAGTTTAAATAAATATTTGTGTTCTATTACGTTTTCGTGAAATTAAATAAAAATGCATGCTTAAATTTTTTATATTCTGGAGTGAGAGACGTGGCAACATGTTCAGCAGTCAGTGCTTTGCACAGACATACGTACATATCAGCTGAGCTCAAGCTCCTTGTCCATAGGTCTACTGCAGAGCGGATGACAGTTCAGTACAGGGTATTCAATAAACAACTTACAGTGTCATTCACAGTTTAGGAATATCATGTGTTATTATTTTATGGAGAAAGTCGTCGTAATTCAAGTGAGACAAGAAGGATGTACCGTCAACGTTTTCCTCAAAGAAGGTTACCTAATCGGCGAACTTTTGTAGCAGTTTCTCAACGATTTTTAGAAACTAGGAGTCTCGATCTTTCGATAATCACACAACCAGAAATTTGTTTATAAAGGATACTGCTTTACGGAAGCAGGAAAGATTAAAATTTTGAATTAGAGAAAAGTTCGTGTGATTTTCTGCAGAAAACCATAATTTTTTTTAGACATACAATAAAAATGGAGCAATATTGTTCCATAAAATGTAAATTTACCATAATGTTCTATTAATGAGATTGAAAGTTTGTATTTGCTGCTCGTTTTATGTAAACAGCAGTATTATCATGGTCCGCTCCTACATTAGAAGAGAGCTTCTGTACCGGTATGTCTGTATCCTCTTGAGCTGTACTGTGTACTTATAAACCCACTCCTCCCTTTCCAGCAACGTTGCAAAAGTCTAATATTGTAAACTTTAATAATTAGTTAAATATTGCAATTAGAAAAAAATTGTAAGGACATTTTTTTTTAATAGTTAAAATAATGGCACCTATATACCCCTTACACCTTGTATAATGTAACCCTATCCCGTGAATTAATAAACACCTCCAATATGTTATATAGGCTATTTATGTGAATGGACTCGTTTAGTTATTATTTTATCGGATATGACGTAATTCGAGATAAAATTGTTATGCGTTGGCGTAAGTTATGCAGCTACAAGTGCGAAAAACCTGGGTTTGATTCCTGGTGCCATGCTAACTACATTACCAGAGAATTGCTCTTATATTGGATGAACCATAGGTAACGTCATTAATTCCAGGGGATATTCCTTGACATATTTTAAAGAAAAGAGTCTAATAGAATTTTGCTCGTTTTTGCTTCCTTTTAGAGATAAAAATTGTTTTATATGAAACATTTCATAGCGAGTTTCGGGAAAGCCGTTGCTTTAATTCTCAACATGTTCAGTCAATTTAAGAGAGCAAAGTGTTATGCTTAAATGTAGGAATTTATACCACAACATGAGGATATTAGGTTAGTTGTGCTTAAACTGTCGTTACGTCATGAATGACGTGAAGCCTGAGGTACGGCCAGGTTACAACTGAAATGTGTTTTGTAGCGCAGCAATTGAAAGGGGATACGTTTCTCGTGCGTAGGGTTCAGCGTTGTACTTCGGCAATTGGTTTGTTTACATTGTACTGCGGTTCGTTGATTGGTTAATCACATAAAGGCTCATCGCAGATACGCCACAAGACAACGGACAAATACCCAGTCCCGTAGACGGTAGACAAATTTCTTCTATTGCCCATGCCGGGAATCGAACCTCGGACCGCTTGGTTGGGAAGCTCATACGCTAGCCACATAGCCACAACGGCGGTCTTATAACTACCTACGGAGACTTCTATATTTTCTTTAAATAATTATAATTGTACAAAAATATCTAATTTTAAATTCGATAAAGTTCGTTAGTTTTAATTCGTGAAGTAGAAAGTGTGAATTCTGACATTTGCTCCTGGATTTTGTTTAAACATGAGACGTTTGTCCTTATATGCTTGCTTTTGAAGTTAGGCCTAAATACTTCTAGTAACAATGTAACACATCATGCTATTGCGACACAGTGAACCCGTGTGAATGATTTAGAATAGGCCTACAACTACAGTGACGATGACGTCAAAACAGTTTTATTCCTATTAACATATAGCAATTGGACTTAAAATGAATTATAATAACTTTGTGTCTTAAATACAGATGCAGATTCTTTTTTTTTTTACAGATATTGCTTAATTTGTTTTAAATTAAAAATGTTCCACGTTATGTTTAATTTTTTTGTCCCTAATAACTCACATTGGAATCTATGTTGTGGGTAGCATCTACGCCTAAAAATATCTTTGTGCGAGATCGTGCGTATTTGCTTGGTTTCCGCACAAAACCAATCCGCGGAAAGTATAAAATTCCACCTTCAGTATTCCCAACCTAACACACGCAACAATTTCCCTCTTCTTACCGCTTAAGTGACATATTGATTTTACTGCTTTAGGCTTTTAACATATTATTTTTAGAGACGTTCAATATAGTAAGAATTATAAATTGGAAACTTACCACTGCAATTTCACCTAAATTGCACTGTTAATTATTGTTTTTAAATATTTGCAAAAATTAAGTAAACTCTAAATCATTACAGAACCTTACCGTTTGTTTTAAGTTCGCATTTATAGACTGGGGGGAAAAAAAGGACAGACGTATATCACGGCCTGCTGGAGTATAGTAAACACAGAAAACATTTTAAAGCAACAATGTTGAAGATAGATATTTTTGTTTTGCAAATTTGCCGTCATTGAACAGAAACCAAGATGGAGATTTCATTGCAACTACTGTAATTATAAATTCCTATTTCAGGTATGTAATAAACGATCTTCGCACAAAATAATGCACGATACACGAGCGGTATGTTTTCTTTCAATTCTCGAAAATTAAAAAAGCTCAACTACGTTTCGCTTTTTCAAACTTTTCCTCGAACATGAAAACTTCAACATACCGGTCGACCTGGTTAGCGACCTGGTTGGCGCTGGCATTCTATGCCCAAGGTTGCGGTTTCGATCCCGGGCCAGGTCGATGGCATTTAAGTGTGCTTAAATGCGACAGGCTCATGTCAGTAGATTTACTGGCATGTAAAAGAACTCCTGCGGGACAAAATTCCGGCACATCCGGCGACGCTGATATAACCTCTGCAGTTGCGAGCGTCGTTAAATAAAACATAACATAACATCAACATACCGCTCTTGTAACGCATATTACTATTTTACCCCTTATTTAATTGAACATTTTTTTTGTAAAAAACGAAGGGTACTCAAACAATTTCTAGAAAAAAAAATGAATTGAAATAATCTCAATTTGAATATTTACCCTATAGCTTATAAATGACACTTCAAGTTGTAGCAGTTTTTTTTTTTAAATCTGTATGATTTCGAATAGAAATATTAGAACACTTGTATTGAATAACTTTGTATATGATAGCCTACATTGTTTCCCCATTATAATAATGAAATTCGAGACACGTTATTTAGTGAGGGTCGTCCACTGTTGTCTTATGTGGTAACATTTCCGCTCTAAATCTAGCGGAACCATGTGCTGTTCTCTGTGAGAAGTGGACATGTATCTCCTTCACATAGGAGCTGAATATGTTACTATTGATGCTACCATAATTATTACTACCAACATCATAACCACTACTTTTTGAGAAAAAATTCTTCACGATTCTATAGAAACTACATACGTTATTTAATATTTTAAACAAACCTATTTGGTAAATTATCACAGTCCTAGAATATCTAACTAAACTGCGTTATCATTACTTTTTAATGATGACTTTTAACCAGAGCTTAAGCTAGAAAATAAATAATTGTTGCAAAAATGCACAAATGAAAAATTATATTTGTGAAAATTGCGAAAAGCTTTTGCAATATTTTAAATCATTATACAGAAAGAAACAAAAAGTTATATAATTTCTTTCTTGGAGTTTTATTACTTTCAAACCATCTCACCACATTCTAGATATACTTATGTAAGTAAATCATTAGACGTAGGTATGTTTAGAATCAATTACTGCTGAATTTACATCACATTAAAATGCGTTATTTTATAGGCACTCTAAACACTGAAATTCTTTACTAGTACGCCCTTCAAGATTTATTGTTAGCAGAGTCTTAACTCTTTTTACTGAAAGACGGTTTCTAATTACAGTTTTTACAAGATTCATGCAACTAAATTCTAGCTGACAATTTAAGGGTTCAGAACCTTAGTGGACCAAGCGCCATTTACTGAAACCGTAGAAAACAAAGGTTAAAATGAAGTTATTACCATAATTCAATGGAAACATATAGCGAGTAATATAAAGTATACACATTAAAACTAGATTATATGTCAATCTTCATTAAACTATGGTATTCACTTAACTTTAACTCTTCCTTTCTCGGTTTTTAATAAATAGCGCTTGGCCCACTATGGCTCTGAACCCTTCAATTTACAGTATCCGATAGAATTGCATCAATCAATTAGAAGAAATTGTTTACTTAACTTGTTAACTTGGATAAATTGTACTAACTCTTTGAAATACATTCCTGAACATCTATTGCTCATTACCTTCTTGAGCATTGCGCATGTCATTAGCATTTTATTTAATTCAGATTCTCCAGAAATAATTTGTTCATACAAATCTCTGATTTCATGTTCTTCATTACCATCTTCGTTTCTGAAGTCCAAAGTGATTGTCGCATTTTTGCACATTTACGTTGAAAGTTTGTTGCATTTTCAGAAGTCGCGTAGCAGAATGCAACAAATGCGACTGTAGCTTAAACCCTGTTTTTAACATAGATTTAATTTTATCGCAAGCCAGTTTTCTTCCATCCTGATAGTCTTACCTTTCATGACATACTATGAGCAAAAACATCAAAGTCATTAAAACTATTTTTAAGGTTTGATATTGTGGCCACTTAAAAATAAATTTTTGTTGTAAATTACATAATATATAAATTTATCCTACTAGTAGTAAGGCCAGACTTACATCTCCATAAAAAAAGTCAGAAATTATGACTCTTATTTCCTTACTAGATTAATCCCCGAGGTGACATTTGTGGCGGGAAAGATCGCATTTATGAGCTCAAGCTTGGTTCTCCCTACGTCAGGCATAAACCATCCTATCCTATCTTTATTCCATTATAATTCGATAGTATTCCCTGATCGCTGGTTGGCGACTTACTGAGAGGGCTGATATAGGAACGAGTAAGGTTGCCCAGTCTAATGCGTTTAGCGCAGCGGTGACCAAAGCGGGTGTCGTGATTACATCGTGTAATCACAGATATTCAAACGGGTACGAGGAGATTCCTGTACACTGCTGTGTGTTTCATTTACGTACTGAAGGCAAACAGTGGCTGTATCATGTCGCTCTACAAACTGTCTCTACAGGCAGTAAGAGGTGGGAAAACACGGAAATTTTACTTGAAGCAAGTAAAGCGATCGGTTTGGAAGTAAATCCCGAAAAGACGAAGTATATGATTATGTCTCGTGACCAGAATATTGTACGAAATGGAAATATAAAAATTAGAGATTTATCCTTCGAAGAGGTGGAAAAATTCAAATATCTTGGAGCAACAGTAACAAATATAAATGACACTCGGGAGGAAATTAAACGTAGAATAAATATGGGAAATGCGTGTTATTATTCGGTTGAGAAGCTCTTATCATCCAGTCTGCTGTCCAAAAATCTGAAAGTTAGAATTTATAAAACAGTTATATTACCGATTGTTCTGTATGGTTGTGAAACTTGGACTCTCACTCTGAGAGAGGAACATAGGTTCAGGGTGTTTGAGAATAAGGTGCTTAGGAAAATATTTGGGGCTAAGCGGGATGAAGTTACAGGAGAATGGAGAAAGTTACACAACACAGAACTGCATGCATTGTATTCTTCACCTAACATAATTAGGAACTTAAAATCCAGACGTTTGAGATGGGCAGGGCATGTAGCACGTATGGGCGAATCCAGAAATGCATATAGAGTGTTAGTTGGGAGACCGGAGGGAAAAAGACTTTTAGGGAGGCCGAGACGTAGATGGGAGGATAATATTAAAATGGATTTGAGGGAGGTGGGGTATGATGATAGAGACTGGATTAATCTAGCACAGGATAGGGACCGATGGCGGGCTTATGTGAGGGCGGCAATGAACCTTCGGGTTCCTTAAAAGCCATTTGTAAGTAAGTAAATACTTGCATGAATATTGATATTTTTAGATATTCTCCATAGAAGGATAAGCATTATTAGGTTTTACCTCAGTTTTATTCTTCTTAATCTTTAGATGAGGGTAACTATTTATTTGTTATTCATTTAATAATAATATTGTAGAAAAACATTCAATATTTTGTGCCAACGAACTGTTAAACGCCATTAATTGACATGTCTTAAATCATAGCCAGGAAGAGAAAGATGAGATAAATAAATGTAAGGAAGTCAGGTACCTAATGGGGTTTGAAATATCTCGTGTTCTAAAGCCTTTTAACAGAACAAAATTTCTCAAAAGAGTAATGATTAATAGTACATTATGCAACGAGCCTATAATGGTAGTAATTAAGACGCGAAGATGTTTATGAAACGAGCGCAAGCGAGTTTCATAATTTTCATACGAGCGTCTTAATTACCATTATAGGCAAGTTTCATGCGAATTTTTATGCTCGACCATATTTCTAACTTGAAATTATTCATAAATATTCATGTTATTGTTATGTGAGTGCAATAGCCTACCTCATGAATTGTGAGATGTGCGCAGACGCGAAAGTATTGATTTTTTCCGGGAAACGAATGTCGACGACCTTGATATAATCTAGAGAGTAAGATAAACATGTCTTGATATAACCTTGAAATTGAATTCGACATTGAAAAACGAGATGACAAATTGAATTTATTTGAATATTATTTACAATTAACTCTAATTATTATAGTAACAGAACATAACCTTCTGCGACAATATTGGATTTCCAGCATCCGTGACCTTTCGATAGTTGTCTTTCGATTGCATATCCGAGAATAATCGAAAACCTGAACTTTAATGAATAGGTGTACTTTAATGACATGCATTAAAGGACTGCTACCAGGTGTATAATTACTACATTTCGGCATGGTCGAGCATAAAATAACTTAAATAACTTGTCCATAAGAAGTTTTTAATTTTGAAAAAAAAAACTATGATTTTTTCGACCAAGTATCGAGAGAAGAATTTACCAAATTCCTGATTATATTCAAGAGGAAGGTTAAAAGAAGAAGCAAGAAAAATCGTATATTCTTAACTGGCTCTTGATGACAGCAGTAACGTTATTGATACAGCAAAGCTTGAGATTTTTATTCGCGGGATTGATCAAGATGTTAGTACAGGAACAATCGCTGGTTGTAGTTTTCATGCCAACCACCTTTCCTCCGTTTCCTTACTTCATAGGTTGTCTGTTGCATGTAATCGCTGCAGCTCGAATTTGTCACCGCTGACTCTAGCGTAAAAGTTCTTCCATTTGGACGTAACGTTAGGGTTCGCCCTTACCTTTCAGGATGATAAATCTCTATTGGATTGGCAGCGTAGAAGACCGATATTTATCTCCTCCGGAGAAAGTTGTTATGGGTCTCGTCTTGTGTTTTACTTTCTCAGAAGGTGACAACATGACAAAGAGAAGTCTGTCATTGTAAATTGATGTTTGTGCACGATTTTCACGCCTAGTGGGTATGAAACAACCAAAAAACAATTAATAATTTTTGAAGACATATACATGCATTTTAGGTTTTGTTAAGTTACACACATCGAGAACTCGCGTTGTGTAACTTTCTCCATTCTCCTCTAACTTCATCCCTTTTAGACTCAAATATTTTCCTAAGCACCTTATTCTTAAACACCCTTAACCTCTGTTCATCTCGCAAAGTGAGAGTCCAACTTTCATAACCATACAAATGTAGTTGGTACAGCGTCGTGAAATAACCAAGTAAAATACACTAGCTGACTACACTAAGATTCGCTGCGTACCCAGGTTTCGAGTAGGTAACCCCACTAGTCCGTAAGCCAGCCCCCTCCGTATGTCGCCAGCCGGCGTTCGAGTAATGCTATGGAATGATGACGAAATGGAGAAATATTGACGGAATGATGTAGATACCACAGTTTAGTATATACAGTCACGAAGCTCAATACGTAGTAAATATGCATCCATGGATAGTTGCTAACCACTAGGATCGCTACTATCGCCTCATTACAGACAATGCGAAATAGTACCAGCACAGTCTATTGTTCCTAGCATCCTCACAACTCAAGCTTCGTGACTGTGTAGATAGTTAATATGGGGGAACGGGAGAACCAAAACACAACTGTGACTTTATCTGTCAGAAGTGTCCGGGACTCGAATCAGAACCATTTGCGTGACAGGTTGAAGGTCTGGCCACTCAGCCACCGCAGGGGACGCCCTCCAATAACAGTAAAATTATCTACCATCATGTGATGAACATAAAAGTTCGATGTACTGATCTTATAATTCCCTTATGGATGCAAGGCAGGTTCTTTAAGCGTTTGGATTTCTTTTATAACAGTTATTCTATCTCTATTTCTTTATTGGCATACCAACTGAATAAAGTCTATAGTATGAAAATGAGATGAAATAAAAACGTAAATATATATGAACTTTCCGGTTAGCAGATTGTAATCTGTTATATTGTCGATATGTTACTAGCTTTATGAACATACTGTATGCAACTCATTAAAATGCAAAAGCTATGAATATAATTTTAATGGCTGTCACTATTTAATGGACGTATAGAAGTTATTGTTTAAGACTGCATATCAACACAGCTTCGTATATTAATTACATCCGAATAATTAAAGACTAAGAAGAGTCATAATTGTCAATTTTATCATATTTCTTGCGACTGACATTAATGCACTCTTCAGCAACGAAGTAACAATTCTTTTTTAAGGTTGTGCATTGAACCTGACTACCACTGATGTCTTCAGTACAGTCTGTCAATTATATTTGTCCGTGCTGCGAATTGCTAACTTCTACAATTTTACAAATTCAAATTTAATTATTTCTTCCTACGATCGACAGATTTGATTCTTTTTTTAAATTTCATTATGTATTTTTTTAACATTAATTTACATTTAATTTTTTGTTCATTTGAATTGATTAGGATGCCGATATTTTAAATCCAAGATTTGGACGGCTATCATTTCGATGATAATCTCTCTTAGAGATTTTACAAACTGTTGAATATATTTCCAGAACTGCTTTTCTTAGTTTCTTCCATTTTAATTGCTGTGTAAAATGTAAACACAACCTACTTTATCAGACATTTCAGTACTAGTAATAATATCTTTTTTAAGTTGGTTATTTAACGACACCGTATCAACTAATCGGTTGTTTATCTTTTTCTGATGTTCCTAGAGAAAATTTTTTATAAAAAAAAGTATCTTTGTTCAAGAAATACATCTATTATTATTATTATTATTATTATTATTATTATTATTATTATTATTATTTAGCATCGATGGGATTGATGATAGCGAGATGGTATTTAGCGAGAATAGGCGGAGTATTCGCCATAGACTACCTGACATTCACCTTACGGTTGGGGAAACCTGGGAAAAAACCTAACTAGATAATCAGCCCAAGTGAGAATCGAACCCACGCCCGAGCGCAACTCCGCATTGGTAGGCAAACGCCTCAGCCGACTGAGCTACGCCGGTGGCCTCCTAATCATGTGACCAGCAAAACGCAAGGTCACTTTCCTAACAACACAGTACAATGTAAGGCAAAACATGACCATGTCACAATCAGAATCACAATCACAATCAGTTTCATGATCGTTATGATCGATTTCTCTACGTCAGTGCTTCTCAAACATTTTAGATTGGCGTCCCCTCAAAATGTTGAAAAAAATTGACAGAGGATTCACGGAATCGTATAATTGCGTGAAACGTTTATGCTGTTCGTGATTGTTACTGTTAACATGGTTGGGATTGTAAGGGTGTTTGATATTTTAGATAACATTTTGATATTTTTATTCGTAATACGTAATGACGTGAATATGTTAGGAGAAAATCCACAAACGATTAGGGAAAACACGGAAATTTTACTTGAAGCAAGTAAAGCGATAGGTTGGGAAGGAAATCCCGAAAAGACAAAGTATATGATTATGTCTCGTGACCAGAATATTGTACGAAATGTAAATATAAAAATTGGAGATTTATACTTCGAAGAGGTGGAAAAATTCAAATATCTTGGAGCAACAGTAACAAATATAAATTAAACGCAGAATAAATATGGGAAATGCGTGTTTATTATTCGGTTGAGAAGCTTTTATCATCCAGTCTGCTGTCAAAAAATCTGAAAGTTAGAATTTATAAAACAGTTATATTACCGGTTGTTCTGTATGGTTGTGAAACTTGGACCTTACTTTGAGAGAGGAACAGAGATTAAGGGTGTTTGAGAATAAGGTGCTTAGGAAAATATTTGGGGCTAAGAGGGATGAAGTTGCAGGAGAATGGAGAAAGTTACACAACGCAGAACTGCACGCATTATATTCTTTACCTGACATAATTAGGAACATTAAATCCAGACGTTTGAGATGGGCAGGGCATGTAGCACGTATGGGTGAATCCAGAAATACATATAAAGTGTTAGTTGGGAGGCTGGAGGGAATAAGACCTTTGGGGAGGCCGAGACATAGATGGGAGGACAATATTAAAATGGATTTGAGGGAGATGGGATATGATGATAGGGAGTGGATTAATCTTGCACAGGATAGGGATCGCTGGCGGGCTTGTGTGAGGGCGGCAATGAACCTTCGGGTTGCTTAAAAGCCATTTGTAAGTAAGTAAGTAAGTAAGTAAGTAATACTTTTTCATGTCTAAAAGTTTGAAATCTTTATACCAAAATGAGATGCTATTACTCTCTTAATTTTTGTCACATTTTAGCACTCTTAGGGATGCTTTGAAGTTTCCGGCCGGGGTGATAAAATATAAATATATATGGGGTTGGTTCGGTTTCGGGCTCAGAAGGGAACCGGCCGAGGGATTTAAAATTTTGGCCCCAGGCTTAACCGGGACGTCTAGACTACTGAGCCACAGTTGAGACATACCGAATCTTACCGTGCTTACTTCTTCAGGTATGCCTTGAAGCAACGTCGGAGAGTTGGGGGATATGAGAGTTCCGTTTATATGTGGCCAACATCCGTCCTCTATGCTAATGCCACTTCACAGTTTGAATAATGCACACGTACAGAACAGATGCCAGTTTGTCTTGTCTTGTCTTCTTTATTTATTCCTTCAATTTTAATTCCGACTTGAAAGGATTAAACAATGAAGTGCAGTCCTGTTCAGTCGGGTCGCAAAATTCTGTACATGTTTTGCCTCATTAAGGAATAGTTCAACTAAATAAAACGATTTACAGTCAGAATAATAAACACAACGTTCTAAACAAAGAAATTATTGTAGACAGAAAGGAATTTGTACCTGGCATTCTTTGGCATCACAAAGTAATCTATTAATTAAATCCGTAGTGTATCAAAGCAAACTTTAAAATTTAACGATATCCTTTAATAGTAAATTTTATTGTTTACCGTGCTCAAGAAAATTAAATTTTCTTCAGGCAACCCTTATTACTTCAAAATCGTACATCCACTTTTCTTCAGTCTTTCAGCCTACAGGTTTTGGTAAATACATCATGTTCTATTCTCCGCAGATTCTGTGAGATTTACTGACACATTTTCCATAGAAGAAGAAAACATAAGCATATGTATCATATTCTAATCTACACTATGAATACATACGAGCCATATCAGGACCGACCATGTATTAACATACTAAATTATAATCTGTCTTCAGACCACACTTAGTACAGCTCATGCATTTTGTCAAGACACTCGCGATGTGCAGTACGGAAACGTTTCTGTAGTGGGGGTAGGAGTAAACGGGAAGGTCGGGCGTGTGTCTGTCGAGTTCAAGGCAAAGGCTAACCCATTCCCCTATAATTCGTAAGTAGACTCATCCGATCTCGTGCGCAGCTCTGTAGGAAGAGTGGGGGAGTGTCTTAACAAAATGCATGAGCTGTTTATCATATAATACGAAGACAAAACCATTTTGCTATATTTCATTGTTCTGTCTACACTGTACCACATCACATTCTATTATGGTATGCTATAGGTACAGTATATCATACTATCTCATCATATCCCAACCCATCTCATCTAATCTCTTATCATGTCTTAAAATTTTGATCAATTTTTCATTTCACATCTATGACATTTTATCTCATTTTCATCTTATTTCATCTTCACTGCATCTCACGTCTTGTATTCATTTCATTTTATCGTTTTTCACTTTATCTCGTATAATCTTATATCCATGTCATCTTTATATTATTTCTATATCGCCCCTGTCACATAACCATCTTCAACCATAGTGTTAATCTCATACCACGTTTCCTTAAATTCATTTTAGTTCATCTCATAATTACCTCATCTCATTTCATCTTTTCCACTTATCTTATATCATTTTATCTTCACCTCATCTCATATCACCCCTATTCTCCTCCTGGTCTCATTTCACCTTATTTTCACTTCACTTATTTGTCATTATCTTCACTTCGCCTTATTTTCACTTCACCTTATTCACATTATCTTCATCTCACTTCACATCGTTTCACTTCAACTTTATTATCATCAAATACACCATGGTTTAGGGCAGGCCTGCACAAGGTTTGCGCTCTCCGAGCCGGCTCACAGCTCATGAGCGGAATGCAGATATTAGCTGCGCTCTGTATAAGGGTGGACTGGAAGAAGAGGTGATCTCGTACAAAATATACACAAAAGGAAGTACTATTACGTGTGCTTATGAAATGAATTCCCGTTCAGAGTTTGCAAAACTATCTTGGACTATTATTAATTAATAAAGAAATATTTATTTTACAGAAATAATATAAATTCTATAGCTATTTAAATGTACAATATAATTTTGTTATATTTTTATTTATCAGTACATCAAAACGAGGTTTTATGCTGTTGGCAGCTGAAAGGAACAGTAGCCTACTGATCGTAATGTAACATCAGTTACAGATGTTCGATGTCTGCCTTTATTAAAGTTGATTATAGAAAACAGTTGCTCACAAATATAAATGTTGAGCCAAACATAGCAATCATTTTCACAGCCTGTGCAGTCGTGGATATTATTGCTAATGTTTAGTCTTGTAAAACTCAACCAGGCTAGTAGTATTATTCAAACGATCTTTAGCTCTTAGGTCACATTGAAGATCAATAAGTTCGAGCTGTAAATCGTTAAATGTTAAATGTTATGTTCCGTCTTTTAGATTCCTCCATACTGTGCTGTAGCAGTAGGTAAGCAACGTGAAACGGTTACTGAGAATAGGTCTACACACTGCACTCCACTAGATAACTGAGTGGGCGTTTCCCTCTCCTCTACCTATAGCAAGTCTATGTCATTCTGATGTATCTTCCTCTCCGTTTCGGCGAGCGGTAAACACCGCTCTTCCGCTCCGAAGGAGCGCTGTTTGTGCAGGCCTGGTTTAGGGCTTTAGGCCTGTTCCATTGCCAGGCAATCAGAACTGTTCTCTCCATCTCTTTCTGGGACTTCAACTTATTTCACTTTATCTTCACTTCATCTCATTTCATTTCACTTTATATTCACTTCTTTTCTCATTTCACGTTATCTTCACTTGAACTCTTATCTTTTTACCTTAATTTCACTTCTCACCTAATTTCGTCTTATTTTGCCATATCACTTCATCTCGCCTCATTTCACCTTATCTTCACTTCATCTTATGTCATTTCATAAATAAGTGTATGAGAAAACAAAGAAGTAAATACGAAAACAAATAAATATATATAAAAATTAATAGAAAAGGAAATTAATAAATATGGAAATGAGTGAAAAAACAAAGAAATAAATTTGAAAATGAATTAATATTTTAGTGAATTAGAAAGGAAACAATTAAATAAGTGGATGAATAAGGAAACAGTTGAATTAATAGATAAATGTAAGTTATATTACTATAAAGTCATCCTAGTTACAGTATATCCTGAAAAGCAATTAGAAAAGATTTATTATCTTTTGTAGTTTTTAATATCTTCTTGATTATTGCACTGTTTGAGAAAATAACACAATTATTAGAATTTTCAAATTCAGTCTTAATATTTTGTTTTAGATCATAATGTCTTCTTAAAATAGATGCTGTGTCTGAATTTGAACTCTTCGTTCAGTGTACCCTGTGTAGAAATAGTTTGAAAATGGCTTTTCTAACAGGATTGGAATGCAAGAACGAACTAAATTTGAGAACCCTTCTCTACATTGAATGAGTCTCTATCGTACTCTTGTCTTCAGTTTAATTTCCTTCTTTCAATAACAAATGTTTTATTCGCTTTGCAAGTTGTACAAAATATCAGACTGCTTAACTTTCCTTATGAACGACTTCGTCTCTCTCCTCTTTCATTCTTATCAAACTGCAAGCAGTTATTGCTGTTGACAAGTGATTGGGCGGCCATAAAAAGTGAGTTAACCTGTAATAAAACGTTAACATTGTTATCGCTTGGCGGATACTCAAGCAGTTGTGAAAGGATATACTGTAGTTCAGGTCGATGCCCACGCTCCGTTCATTCATAGCTGAGTTGGTTAGTGTTGTTGGGTCCTGTAATGTATGAGTTACTTCTGTGTGAACGACTACATTTAGTCCATGACATCGTGATTGCCCCTGTAACAAGCGGGCAAGTGGGAACTATTAGAAGGATTTCTAAACATCCGAATCAGTATTGAATTCAGATCTTTACTCCCGGAAGGGGGGCTTTATACTATACTGGGAGGGGTACGTGGAACCGACAGCAAAAGAAACAATGATTCAGATTAGTGATCTGAATGAAGTGGGGGAAAGCAATGGTTGAGTTGTTTGGACTTTTTCTATTGCTAGAGTCGACGGCAATTCGGAAGGCGGTTGTCTGCTAGCGTTTGCGTCGAGAGAGACAGATAGAGAGGGCAAGGCAGCGAACAGCATTGCCACATCGTACTTCACGCGCATGTGCAATACAAATAGCGCAGGAGAGACAAAAGACAATAATGACTTCAGCCGTTGATTACTGTAAGCATGACATCAAACAAACCCTCTTTCCTTCACTAACAATATTCTTTGCACGGTTCTCAATCCCACACCACATGCTTCTGCAGTCGTTTCTTTCGCGTTGGCAACGTTGGAGCCAGCATAAAGATGGCCGGCAGCGTTCTGCTCGTCAACGTTTTTAAAATAATTATACACCTTAAATACTATTTTCCGCACCTGCCTGTGCAATATTTGTCTTTATACATTCTATTCTTCCATTTATTTATCTAACACACACACACGCGCACACACTAAATGTTAGTTTTACTTATTCAATGTATTGAAACACTCACACGTGAACATACGAACTCGGGAAGTACTTGTTACAGACTGATTCCGATTGGTTCTACTGTACAAGCTTGTGACGTCACATACCAGAAATGCTACGGAGCATATAGCAGCTGACCGCCTTCCGAAATGCCATCTAGTCTAATTAAAAAAAAATTGTAACACAACGTTTCGAAGAGTGGATCTCTCTTCGTCGTCAGGTGAAAACCTACTGTGGGGATCGTTACAAACAGCTAGCATGACGGTCGTCGATCAGCCAAACAGGCTAGCTATTTGTAACGATCCCCACAGTAGGTTTCACCTGACGACGAAGAGAGATCCACTCATCGAAACGTTGTGTTACAATTTTTTTTTTTAAATTAGCGATAGAAAAAGTCCAAACAACTCAACCATTGAATGATTCAGATCTTACGTAGTAGTTTAAAATGGATTTATTCAGCAATATTATAGATACAGATGTACTACACTATCAGAATTTGCTTTTAAATCCAATGTACGCGTCTTTTGATAATACGTGCTTTACAAAACAAGTTCTACTTTGTAGGTTTCACATCCCTCACCTGTGATTACATCCAACCTCACCAAAAAAAAAAAAAAAAAAAACAAAACAAAACAAACAAAGAAACAAATTGGTATGAAAATAGTACAAGCAAAACATATGACGAGTCCACTGCAAAAAAGGGAAAATATCGAATGTATTGCATTTTGCAGGAAATGCAATTTAAACTTTGACATTACCACTCTTTGTGTGGTAGGCTATACCAATTCTTCAACACGATGTAGATTTGGAACTGTCATCTTTCTTGCAGTGCAACAATAGTACATTATGCAACGAGCCTATAATGAAGGTAATTAAGACGTGAGTATGGATATTTATGAAACGAGCGCAAGCGAGTTTCATAATTTTCATACGAGCTTCTTATTTACCATTATAGGCGAGTTTCATACGACTTTTTATGCTCGAACATATTTCTAACTTGATATTATTAATTTTATTGTATCTGACCTGGAGCAATTTCCCGTATGTTGTGAGATGTGCGCAGGCGCGAAAGTATTGATTTTTTCCGAGGAACAGATGTGCACATTGACCTTGCTAGGCCATAAGAACCTACAGAGATAACATTGAAATAAAATTAGACATTGAAAAAAGAGATGACGAATTGAATTTATTTGAATATTATTTACAATTAACGCTAATTATTATAGTAACAGAACATAACCTTCTGCGACAGTATTGGATTTCCAGCCTCCGTGACTTTTCGCTAATTCTCTTTCGATTGCATATCCGAGAATAATCGATACTTGCGGTTTTATAACGGTAGAAAGCTGACCTGTCATTGGCTGAACAGTTGTAACCTGAGTCGTCATTGGCTGAAAGACCTGACCTTTAATGAGTAGGTGTACTTTAATGACATGCATTAAAGTTCTGCTACCAGGTGTATAATTACTACATTTCGGCATGGTCGAGCAATAAAGTGTATTAAATTCTACTTCCTTTGATCTATAGTACTGAACCTTCAACTCAATTTTCACAAATTTACGACATTCCCCCTTCTTGCAGTGGACTCTTCACACATTATATATCCTAACCTAACATACACACAGGCATAAAAGTTTATATTTCAGTACTTAGCATTATCCCTTCGTCAGTTCGCATCATAAACTTCGACAGCTGATATTCTAAGAATCTAAGCTGTCTCGCCTTCAAGAGGAACAATCCAGTCTTTAGTTTGTATTTTCTATTTTTTCCGGATATGTTCCCTTTTTCACAATGGGCTAAAATGTATGTCCAAGAATCCTTTTCCACACATAATGGACAGACGCGGTCTCCTTCTTAGGTGACAATTTTATTATCCTTCCATGCCCTCAATCTTAGCAATACTAAACCTGCTCTGCTATCTTTGCTATAAGAATTTATGTAGTCACCCCTCCACCAATTAAGCATGAGGTCTGATTGTAAATGTAACAACTTATACAGTCTATGTAAAAAAAAAATTAGAAAAATGGGGTCAATTAATGAAATAGAGCCTTCATTCTTTTATATTTATTTTAAATACTATTACATTTTAATATAGGTATTAACCTTTCCGTTTTAAGAAAATAAACAATATCTCTTGTTTTGCTATCGTACACTTAACTATTTATATTTACTGTAGGCCTATATGCTATTAATATTTTAGTGTTTGCTAAACTAAACTAACACTGAACCACAGTACTCCTGACTTCGTAACTGTAACAAGCAAGACTGAAAATTTAGACGATTTAATTTCGAACCAGTCAAGATCGGCCGAGAGACCACCAACTTTCAAGGAAACAGCTAGGGCCTACCTGAAAATCTACATAATAGAATTTATTTTAGTTACTGAAAAGTCATATCTAGTTACAAAAAGTCTGAAACCTCAGAAGTGGATATCCTGGCACGCGGGGAGGGAAATACCCTTACGGAAACCCCCTGAATTCATTATTAGTCTGAAGGCTGGTTCACAATAAACCGGGAACGGAAACGACAACGAGAACGAGAGCGGAAATATTGTTAAAATAAATGTATTTAAATGTGAATATTCACAATTAACTATTGTGAATGCTCACATTTAAATACATTTATTTTAACATTATTTCCGTTCTCGTTCCTGTTGTCGTTTCCGTTCCCGGTTTATTGTGAACCAGCCTTGACTTTTTTAAAGTTATGCAATTTCCAGCTTCTCGATGTATTCTATAAATATTACTCGAATATTATGAAGCGATATTGGTAATTTCTTAGCCTAACACGGAAAAAGTTACTTTATCCGAAAATAATTTTTAATTTTTTTCAACATAATCACCAATTTTTAAAACTTAAAATTGCTTTACGGCATTGTGGTAAATGTAAGGAAATAAAGAAAAGAAAAAATGAATTACAAGTGAAAATAAGGGTTAGCTATTAGGATTAAGTGTTGATGATGTTTGATATTTCAACAAAGTTGTTTTCATTCCTTACCAGGCTATAAATGAATTAACACACCAGTTCACCTGTCAAACAGAATTTAAGAGCCTTCAAACGTGGAAGAAGTGTGGACCCCCTGGTGGGAGCAAAGCAGAACAGTAAAATGGATTACTCGTGAAAGCCAAACACCGTATCTAAGACTTCAATCTTCTCTGCAGTCCAAGGAAACTGGTTCTGACGTTTCTGAAGATGTTAGCGTGAATGGAATTATTTTTTTACTTCCCATCAGATGCCTCCACGCTGTTCTATTCTGTGATAGCAACTACAGACTCTCAGATGTTGGGCTATTGAGACTGAACTGGGACAGTGTAGGATTACCACAAGTGCGAAATGAATCTGCACGGGAGTGCCTGGTATCTCCGATGTATAGTGGGTGTCATTCTTCTGGGCCATGTCATCTGCATATCCAACTCCACTTCATCAACTGATGCACAGATGTACAGGGTAAGTGATATTTTTCGTACATACATTGTTTTGTTTTTACCAGAATTCGCATTTTTCTTTCAGCAATATCCATCATGAATACGTACAAAAGTTTTCGCTCCACAGAATGATTGATAACGTTACGTATAGCCGCAGTATACCACTCTGTGTCGACTGTCCTATGTCGATTGTCGACTTGCATGCAGAACGATGATAGCGCTCCAAGCGGCCGCTAGCCACCACCAGGAATGTAGAACATAAGCAAAAAATTTGAAACGATGCTTTTTCTGTACGAAATTGGTATTTCATCATTATGTAACTACTGAAACTCCTAACTTAAGGAAGCAATTGTTCTCTTAAGGAAAAAAAAATGTTATTTTGAATTAGTTGAATATTAAGTATTAATTATGTATTATTTTCGAAACTATTCCATTTGAATTCACATATTGGGCAGTTTGCTCTTCCAGGTAAACCTTAATATGCAGTGAAGAACGTACTGTATTAGTTTGGTGCATAATTCCGTAGCGTTTTTTCATAAATTTATTAAACACATCAGATACACATAAGACAAGTTAATCATCAACAATATATTCTACGGCGACACTTGTATTTCAGTTCAAATTACAGTTTAATTCTCTCATTATGTTTTTTATTTGCATTTTTTATTTTTATTTTACTGCAAATTTTCATTATGTGAAATATTATGTACTGTAAATTTTAGTTTATTGTAAACAAATTTCTTGTAATACATTTTTAATGTCGTCTTAAATGTTACTGTTTAACATGCTTTGTCTTTTGTTTTATTTAAATGCACCACAAACAGAAGCAAGCTTCCAATTATAGGTGGCTTACATTGATTAATATACAAAATACATAATAAGAAAAAACAAAACAAACAACACAAACGAAAGAAAGAAAATACATACCGGTAATAGATGCCAGAATATAATATTGCAGTTAATATAGTGCCAAATGTCAATATAATAATGCAGAATTATTTAAAAACTATAATACACTTATTCATAATTTAAATATCTAAGGAAATACAATTCTTTTTAATAGGCCTATTGTATGAAATCTTTTAACTGTTAAACTGAAATCCAACTGAGAATCACAGTTTAAAGACAGAGAGTTGTAAGTATTACATATAACAAACAATGGAGAGTTCTTGAAGAAAACAGTTCTAGGAATTGGAATAACAAAAGATTGCCTTTGACGTAATTCTGTTCTTTTTACATTAAACTGTAGGAATTTAAGAAAAATCACAGTTATTCAGTATACCGTTAACAGTCTTATAGAGTAAAATTTGACTATTTATTAATCGTCTAGATTTTAAAGTTTTACAATTAAATTAAAAAAGTAACTGATTAAATGACATTTGCTTTTCATAAGACGCCACGTGACCTTTTTTAAAATATAAATAACGTAAAAATCTTTTCTGTATCCTTTCTATTTGCATCTGATGGGA
Source organism: Periplaneta americana (assembly GCF_040183065.1). NCBI lineage: Eukaryota > Metazoa > Arthropoda > Insecta > Blattodea > Blattidae > Periplaneta > Periplaneta americana. The sequence continues at coordinate 55,108,817 of NC_091132.1, forward strand.
CTGGAACTGAGGTGACCATATTACAGAAGCATACTCTAGCTTACTCCTAACTAGAGTTTTATATAGTTGTAGAGTATCAATAGTCTTTGGCAACCTCACCAAGTTGAAGAAGATTAAATTTTGTTATTACAACAGTCTGCCAACGCTGGAGTAATTTTTCGATTCCACGCCTGTAGAAATCGCGTGGTTTTAAGTTAAAGAAGTCGTCAAGCCATGTTCTGAGCGTGTTATCATCCGGCAAGAAAGTTCCTTGAAGGTTGTTCGATAGAGAGCGGAAAAGGTGAAAATCTGAGGGCGCAATATCAGGTGAATAAGGTGAGGGCAAAGTGAAATACTATATTTCACCTATGTTAATTTATGTCTGTCCATCTGAAGATGATTTTTAAAAAAATCGAAAATATTAGTGTAATGTGAAATAATAGAAAATTGCTTCTATATTATTTGACAAGTTGTAGACTGAAACTATAAAATAATTATTGATATATAACAATAATTTGCCTATCTGGATGTATCACAGGTTTGTCAAAGACCGTTGCGTATTGTGCAGAACTCTTCAAATGTGACGTTTCTGAGCGCAGTAAGGATCATACGTTGCCCCATGAAACAAAATGCATTCGTGCGCCGTAGCTTATAGTAAGAATCTTTTGGTGGGTGTAAGTGAGCTAGCTAGCTGCAAGTGGAAGCTAACGACGGAGGGAAGTTTCCTAGTCCACTTTTTTCTCCTCACGCGCAGGTAGGTTTCACGAGCTAACGAATGGCCTATACATTTATCACTTGTATTATGTATAGTTCCAGAAAAAAATGGCCTGCCTGTATTTTCTAAATTCCAGAATCAACGCATTGTTCTTGCTGAATGCTCCAAAGCAGTTGTAGACACGAGATCGCTTTGACAGTTGCTGAAATTCATTTTACGTCAATTGTCGTAACCCGAAAGGCATTTGAAAAGATGAGATGAAAATTGTTCATTTATTAATAGGGGATGGATATTTATAAATCGTGCAGTGAAATAGGATAATGGAAAAAGAAATTAACCTGCATATTTAATTTACAAAAAAAAAAAAAAACTGTTTCCTCAACAGTATCCTAACCCTGAACTTTGTAGTCTGCGAACAAGCACGCTAGTACAGAGATAACAATATTTGCGATGAATTGTCATATTCGGGGTCGTCGTACTGTATCATGTTTGTTTAATAATGACTCTTATACATTAATTTGATCTTACTTTCAGATTAATTTCGTGTTTTTTGTATTAGTTGTGAAATACCTTCCTGTAATATTATTAAACGATAGTTCAAAACCGTTGTTAAATCGTTGTTGAAATGTCGTTTAATATTGAAATGACGAGTAGAAATAAATTGGATGGGACACAATAAACAAGCAATTCTTTCGTCTTCTTCAACAACAAAATAGTCATATTCCCATTTCCTTTCGAAGTAATATTTCTTCACGGGTTTAGATTTTGCATGTTCCAGTTCTCTTCAAACTGCAGTACGCGTATTGGTTATTTATTTATTTATTTATTTATTTATTTATTTATTTATTTATTTATTTATTTATTTATTTATTTATTTATCTATTTATCTATTTATCTATTTATCTATTTATCTATTTATCTATTTATCTATTTATCTATTTATCTATTTATCTATTTATCTATTTATTTATTTGGCTGCAGTGCGTTACAATGTTGAATGACAGCATTGACCTCCGGTCATACAGCTATCACTCACTTATCAACATACAATTTATATATATACATAGGTAGACCTTCTTACATTATGTCCACACATAAATTTTAAAATTTATTTTACATGTCTTTTAACTTATTTACTTCCCTCATTCGTTTTCCTCTTACTTTTCAAAGGTATATTCCTAAGGATTTTATTATCTGTTCATTTGTAATTCTTGATAGCGTATTGTGTACCTGCCGCCACGAGAATGAATGCTGATATAGCCGAGCGCAACTAGAAAGCTATGACCAGACTGGTAGAAAAGGTGGGTGGAGTAGAAGGGGTACGAAGGCAGTCGCTCTGAGGAGCTACAGTTCTGCAGGTCTGGTCTAGATAAAGGTAGCATTTTCGTTGTAATAGTACTAAAGTCTTTTTGAAGTATATTCCAGCGTCTGCTGGGGATATTGAACATTTTAGAAGCATGATGGTAAAAAAATTTGAGGAATTATGTCAAAAGTTAAGTGAGCCGATGTGGGTAACGAAAAGTGGTGAAAAATATGGTTGGGGAAAAACGAGATTTAATAGCGATAAGGAAGACAAGCGAGTAAATAAAGTGCAAGCTGCGAAGAGGGGTAGAGGACAGTGAAATAGGTAGAGATCAATGCTGATAACGACTTGTTTACTAGGACAAAAACATGACTAGAAAAAAAAATAGTGAATAGTATTTTTAGAGTAATGAGTGTCCAATATTAATGAACTAGTAAAGGATCAAGAAAAGAGTAGTAGTAATTGTCTAGTGGTACTGAATTACATTAATATCAAGACAGAGTAACGAAGATGTGACTAGTAGGAATTAGTTGATGGTAAAAATAAGTTGTTAAAGCAAATAGCGAATTGAATAACGAATCGGCTATAAAAGTGAACTGGTATAAACAGTAAGGTTTATATGAACTAGTGAATAAATAATGAATAGTAAAAGAAAGGTAGGATATATATTAAATAGACGATGGACTGAGGAGCAAGAGGGGAGATAACTAGTGGGATTATGATAGTTGTAATAAAGTGTAGTGCAAAAAAGTGTTATTTGTAATTATTTGTTAATTGGGCACTATATATGTGAAAATGTGAGGTCCAATATTACATGTAAGAAATGCTGAGACGAAATACCAGGGCATTCGATAAATCATGGCAATAATGCTGTAAATCAGTGCTCCTAGCGGTGACCATTGAAATCTTGTACTACGTAACAAAGCAGCGATTGTTTCATAAATTTGCAATATTGAAAGTCTCGAAGTAACCATATATCGTAAATAAAGTGGCTGTTTCTGCTTTGTAGTAAACAATACAGCCCTAAAGGTACAAACAAAGGTGCTTCATAAAAATCCAAGTTGCAAGAGAAAAAAATGAAACTCAGTGCTTAGGGCATTACAAGAAGCCTGTGAGAGAGAAGTCCTACCATATCGAATTATTGAAAGTTGCGTGGAAGCGAGGCATTAGCTTTCAATCAAGAGTTGATATCCGAAGAATTTTAGATTGATAAGTGAGAGAGATATCCAGAAATGCTGCTGCAGATGGAGTCCGTCGTCTTTCTAGAATTTGGCTACGTATTGTTGACATGGCAGGAGACTATATTAGAAGTATGTAATGTCAAAAGTAACCTAAATAAATTTGGTGTGAAACAGTAACTATGTTGTCATTACTTTTCGAATGACTTAGTGTATATCATATCTTATTATCATATCATATAGAAAAAAAGACACCAAACTTCCGATGTTTCACTGTATTGAAAGCCAGAGGTACAAAAAAATTTGCAATTTTTTTTTCGTTTAATATTACAGAAGACATGTCAATTCTCGACAGTCTTTCAAATCTTACATTCACGTCACGCTATTGCAAAGGCGCAGTAAAATCATTCAATACTGCTGTGGAATTACCTCTACTTCAGATTTAGCTGAGTTTTCCATATGTAAGAAAAAAACAAATAAAAAATTGATGTACATTAGTGGCAAAAAACCGGACCGACCCTTGTAGCTGATTTCAGAGCCTTAATCACTCCAGAGCACGATAGACTGGTAACTAAGACTTTCGTGGTTCGAATCCTGCCTGGGAAGGAAACTTTTTTTTGTTCCTTATTCAAATTTATTCCCAATACTTTTCGATTGTTTGTAAAATTCATGTTCTGGGAATAATAAGCTAATCAAGTAGTAAACTATCGCTGCAATCGAAAAGTATTGGGAATAAATTTGAATAAGGAACAAAAAAAAGTTTCCTTCCCAGGCAGGATTCGAACCACGAAACTCTTAGTTACCAGTCTATCGTGCTCTGGAGTGAACAAAGCTCTGAAATCAGCTACAAGGGTCGGTCCGATTTTTTTGCCACTACTGTACATGAACAATAAATTTTTTATAACATTGACTAATGCACATTTTTAAAGAGAATCACTTTCGTTACTGAATCCTACATGATGCATGAATGAACGTATTTAAATTTGAGCTTTATGTTATGTTTCGACTCATTACCAGGGAAGGCAAAGAAAATGAAACCTGTCACTCATAGCTATTGTTGCTATTGGTACTGCTTTTATCAATACTACTGCATATTAGTGCCACAAATTACACCGGAGCTACTACTACTTTTTCTTACTGAGGAGGGCCGAATGCATGCAACGCAGCCTAAAGGTTATTGTGTCGCTATTTTATCATCCGATTGTTGAAGTCCTCAGGACCTATTTCCTGTACGTATCGTGATTCATTGCTTAGCATCATCTATTGATTCAGTTACAACTCCTAGATCAACTAAGAATGTCTCTTCATCTTCCTGGAAATTTGTAGCCTCAGATCGATATCATCTGTTCACAAATCACGTTACTACATCCTGTTGCGTCTTATATTGGCCCGAATATTGCATTACTGTAGGTATCGTGATCAACTATGGTGCCATCTGTCGATTCGGCTACACAGCACCAGGTCAGACACTTCTCCGTCTCCCTCGGACTTATGCAGTCTCTCAGACAGATCTGTTGCATCTTCGGTAGGCCTGAAAATGAAGGGTTCAAAGCCATAGTGGGCCAAGCGTCATATATTAAAACATAGAAAACTAGGATTAAAATTAAATGAACACCATAATTTAATGAAACATAGGGTAAATTAGGGTCTGTTGGACAGTCGGGCATGTTGGACACTTTGTATGGGTACTTTAACGTGTTACCTCGCCACTTGTGAGCACCACATTCTGCTAGAAGTCAATGACGGAAGTAGCCACGAGTGGAGCTGCTAGAAGTCAATGACGGAAGTAGCCACGAGTGGAGCTACTTCCGTCATTGACTTCTAGCAGAATGTGGTGCCCACAAGTGGCGAGGTAACACGTTAAAGTACAAAGTGTCCAACATGTCCGACTGTCGGACAGACCCTAATTTACCCTATAGAAAATAATCTAAAATATGCACATTAAAAGTAAATGTTATGTCAATCTTCATTAAATTATGGTAATCACTTAACTTTAACTCTTGCTCTCTCTGCTTTTAATAAATTGCACTTGGTCCACTATGGCTCTGAACCCTTAAAATATTGAAAGATGATAGATGAAGTTGAAATGAAGGAAGACGAAATGGGTCTGAGGTCCAACGCCAAAAGTTAGCTAGCAATTCTGCTTCAATTTTTCGAGGTGGAAAACCTCGAAAAAATCCAAACCAAGTAACTTGTCCCAACCAGTATTTGAATCTGGGCCCGTTGTTCGTTTCATGGTCAGGCATGCTTTTTTTATTGGGTTATTTTACGACGCTGTATCAACATCTAGGTTATTTAGCGTCTGAATGATATGAAGGTGATAATGCCGGTGAAATGAGTCCGGGGTCCAGCACCGAAAGTTACCCAGCATTTGCTCGTATTGGGTTGAGGGAAAACCCCGGAAATAACCTCAACCAGGTAACTTGTCCCGACCGGGATTCGAACCCGGGCCACCTGGTTTCGCGGCCAGACGCGCTGACCGTTATTCCACAGGAGTGGACTCAGGCATGCTAACCGTTACTCCACAGCGGTAGACACTACTACTATTTATGTGTGTGTGTTCCGCCTTTGCTTATCATACAATTAAATGGAGAAACTAATAAATCTCCATTTAATTGTATGATAAGCAAAGGCGGAACACACACATAATTATAGTCAAATTGTGATAGCTTATCGGTATACCTTCAATATGAAAAACTACTACTATTACCTACTACTGTCACTACTACTGCTGCAGCTACTTTACATCTACCAGTATTAAAACATGGTTGATTTCTTTGTTGAGTATTTTAAGATGTTTAGTAATGACATTCCGTAAGCTGATGACGTAACAGTTATAAGCTATATTGGACGACTGGTTCTCGGAAGCCGTAAGGAAGGACAATAAATTTTTAGAAAGCTTACTACATTTTAGGCGAACTTCTTGTGTACGTGTTCGATTGTATGCAAATTTGTCACTCAGTTCTGTTGAATGTCCTTTTTTTTTTTTTAAATTCTTTTCGAAGCCTTTTCTTTGCAATGTAAATCGTCGTAGATTCTTACAGATACATGGTTCAATATTCCGCCCATATTTCTGATATTTTCAGTGTATTGTGCTTTCGTAAAGTTAGAAGAAAATTCACTTCACTGTACCTGTTTCTGTGTTGCATCAATTTCGCATGTTTTCCGTGAATTAAGTACTACTGATCTCGAAGTCATAATTATAAGAGTAGGACAAGCAGACTTTGCTATTCTTTGGTTCAACTCAGGAAATTGCTATGGATCTTACAAAGGAAAACTGCGAGAACACAGTTCAAATTAAGGATGATGGTAGGGGTTTAAAGTGGTCCTTTGTAACGATGCTTGCTACTTAAAAATATTGACAGGTTTTTTTTAAATGCCTTGGATTGTGTGAAACCTATTTTATTCCTGATATTTAATGTAGGTGAAGTAAGGAAAGATTTAAGGATTAAATAGATACTACGACAGTCGAAATGAGTGAATATCAATGGGGAAAATGAAAGAAGAAAAATTTGAAAGGTACGCGAAAACATGCCCTTGCAAGGAAGTTTGTGACTGAGAAAACTAAATATGTGAGCTCCAAGTGTGTTGGTCACTTGTCTCGCTCCGAGTTTTGTCGTTCCACTGAAGGAATTTCAGAATCTTTTAAAGGAGAAGCTGAAAATGGATGTAAGCTAATGGCTACCACATGACGGGGAGTTAAGAAGCACGACAGAAACTCACCAGCACAGGAACGCCGGAAGATATTAAAACCCTACGCATTGAGTGCGACTGCCGCATTCGGTTGATTAGTTGTCGGTTGGTTAGTCAGTCGTTTGGTTGGTTGGCCTGTCAGTTGTTTGGTTAGTCGGTTGATTGATTGGTCATTTGGTTGGTTGGTTAGTTGGTCTGTCGGTCGGTTGGTTGGTTGACCCGTCACTTGGTTAATCGGTTGATTTATTGGCTTGTTTGTTAGTCTGTTGATTGGTTAGTCTGTCAGACGGTTGGTTAGTCTGTTAGTCATTTGGTTGGTTGCCTGTCAGTCGATTCGGTTAGTTGGTTGTCCTGTCAGTCGGTTGGTTAGTCTATCAATCGGTTTGTTAGTCTGTCAGTCGGTTGGTTAGTCTATTAATCGGTTTGTTAGTCTGTCAGTCGGTTGGTTAGTCTATCAGTCGGTTTGTTAGTCTGTCAGTCGGTTGGTTAGTCTGTCAATCGGTTTGTTAGTCTGTCAGTCGGTTGGTTAGTCTATCAGTCGGTTTGTAAGTCTGTCAGTCGGTTGGTTATTCGTTTTTTAGTCTATCAGTTGTTTGATTGGTTAGTCTGTCAGATGGTTGGTTGGTCAGACGGTTGGTTAGTCAGTTGATTGGTTAGTCTGTTAGTAATTTGACTGGTTGGCCTGTCAGTCGTTTGGTTGGTTTGGCTGTCAGTCGATTGGTAGGTTGGTTAGTCTGTCAGTCGTTTGGTTGGTTGGTAGGCCTATATCAGTTCGTCGGTTGGTTGATTATTCGGTTAGTCAGTTGTTTGGTTAGCCTGTTAGTTAATTAGTTTGAATGATCTGGATTTTAGTTATTAGTAATTTAATTTAATGTTTTTTTTTTTTACATATTTAACGGCAACAAAACCTCTTACTTTTTCGTCAATGCGTGGATATAACTTCCATTGTTTAGTATTTTACTAATCAGTTATCTGAGGTTTGTAAGTTGACAAGGGACTGTTAATGAGTTTATATCGAAATTTCTCCTTCAACTCCGTACAAATATAGATCTCCACAACAGATAACACATAATATAAAATGGGTTGCCCATACTAATTGCAAGATTAACTTTTGAAGTTTCATTAAGAAACAGCCGAGCTTATTACTTGAAGACAGTAGTTGAGATGCAATCCTCCGTGAATATCTGCGCTATAACATGACAGTACTTCGCCAGCTGAGTGACCACTATGTACTCAGGACCGGGGGTTCTAGAATTTTCGATTATCTTTCAATCTTATTCTAGCTTTAAGAGATTGATTAACTGCCTATGCTGCGAAAGCGCCAGTATTAATTTTTTTTAATGACCCGTTATGTCAGGAACTAACGAAGATATCATACCCAGTAATGAAATTTTTACAGGATAAAGATACAAGATTTATTTTAGCAAACTGACGCAGTTTTATTGAGAAATACAAGTTGTAAATATAGATGAATTCCTAAAATAATGTTGATTTTAATTTATTTTTGTACAAATGTCCCATTTCCTCAAGAATTATAAGTGATACAAGAATGACATTTTGTTGACAACACATTAATTAAATGAACGCACATTAACTGATGTATGCCTGATAGTTTGATCAGAAAAAAATCTTGGTAGGCTGTATTGGAGGCACAGACGTAAGTTTTTTTTGCATGAACAGCCTACGTCGTTCTAACTTATTGACTGCTGATAGTTTCCCAATTGAGATTGTAGCCTAGATCGTTACGAATCGCTTGACACTATTTCGAATGTTCTATCGCTTCGCATTCTTCAGTTATACTGCCGCGCGACACTCCAATTCGTGCCTCAACTGTCTCTGTCTCGCGTATCGCTAGATCACGGTACCCACTCCAACTCAAGGTCACGTTGGATACTTCGATCCTTCGTCTGTTGACCGCTCTTCACTTCATAGGAATATGTCGTGTAGTTTAGAAATTATAGGCGCTACAAAACTGATCCGAAAATGTGTCTGTTGACTTTCTGGGATTGCACCTGAGTGCAGGACCTAACTTACAGTCGTATTCAAGTCAAATTATATTATACATAAAAATAACAAAATAAAATCAACATTATTAAAACAATTAAAACTTGTTACAGCTTTTATTTCCTGATAAATCTAAGTCAATTTGCTTAGAAACCTCTTGTCTCTATAATGTAACAGTTTCAGTAAGACGTCTTCTGTAGTTCCTGAAATAATGGATCATTAAATAAGCAAATTTGACAAGACGGTGTAGAGTAGCTCTACTTCATCTCCCCTTAATTTCACAACCTCAATGAGTGATGCCTTATTGGTGTTACTAATGGCAGAGACCGGAACTTTGGCAGAATGCCTTTTTAAATATGTTAAATCTATCTTCATTTGAGAATAAATCTGTACGAATCTGTGATTGAAACGTCACAGTTTTATGTTGCCATTTTCTGCCTTTTTAATATAAATGCTTAATTTACAAAATAAATGCTTTCTTTGCCTTTATTTGATTATTTATCTATTATTTATTAATTTATTATTAAAAATTGCCTACAGGTATATTTTAATTTATTTCTATAGGCCCTAACCGCTACAATGAAAGTGACTTCATCGAATGTATATTATTATCTTTCAGTCAGTTCATATTGTAACTTTTATTACAAAACAATAATGTAATTTTATTGTTTCAACAATAGTCACTTCCAATAATTTAGTTTAAATACTCCCGTCAACAATGGGATTTCCACACATGTAACACAGTATTCGTTATTGTACTCCACAGACGACAATGACAATTTACTTGGGTTATTGAGAACAACAATGAACTGTTAATCTTAACTAATGTTCACAAAGCACTATTTACAAATCAGAACTGTCAGTTCTCAGTTCACAGTTCGTTTGCCTTGGCTAGTTCTTCTAGCTCAGTCACTCGAGTTCACAGTATCTCGAACCCCAGACCTTCAGAGACAGTCCACTGAACTTCGAACTCAGGTCCCCCAACTGCGGTCCACTGCACTCAAACTCAGGACTTCGGACGCTCACACAGCTGCGGACACACTCAAGTCGAACTCCGGTCTCGAAGCTGGCTTCACTGCTACACAAGACTGGCTGGCATGCTGTCCAACGACTACAACAACAACTGACTGCTCAAGTTCACTCGCGTGTCGTATTTACAACTAAGCCATAGTTTCTGGAGAGTACGATGCTAGAAATTTCCACGGATGTCCAGAAGATGGCACTCTCGAATTCTCTGGATTTCTCCCCTCAGTCACAGGCGCATTATTTCCACTCTCTGCCGCGGTCGCTCTCTCTCCTCTCCTCTCTACGCCACAGCACATGCCCTAGGAAGCAGATGCACGCGCAACTTCGCGTCGCCCGATCCTTCCACGCGCGCTCTGCCCTCTGTGGGACGCGTGATCGACCCTCGGCTGTCACAATATTCTCTTTGCAACAATGAGTACTGACGTGCAAAAATGTATAACAGTAAGCATTTTAATTATCGCTTGTGTTTATTTGACAAGGCAACAAAGAGTGCGGGTCTAACGTTATTTTTAATGGTTATTTTTCTTTCAGTTTTCATTACGACGTTGTTGTAGCTAGCAGCAAGGTACCGAAAATCAGTGTTCCTTTACGCAGTAAATTGCAAAGTTACGTTAATACTTTTGGATCCGACGTATTTTGTATTGATGGTAAAGTACTTACATGCAAAATATGTGAGCAGTCAGTGAACTACGAAAAAAAAATATTTCATATCGCAACATATCAGTACAACCAAACACAAAAATGCACTTTCCAAGGCTACTGGGAAGAAGATTTCTTTGCTTCCAATAGTAATTGCAACATCGAGTCGAAAATTTCAATTAGCATTCGGCTTATGTAAAGCTTTTCTTGCTGCCGAAATCCCTTTGTGGAAAGTGGAAGGTTGTGGGTCTAGTGAAAGGTTTTTGTAATTGTATTTTATTGCGTATTTTAGCTATTTATAATGCCTTTTTGCCTGCCTATTTTAGCTACTTATGATACCTTTTTGCCTACCTATTGTAATTGTTCATAATGCCTAAATTTCCGGTCTCTGCTTATGAGGTTCAAAGCTTTCTTCGGATAGTTGACTAAACAACAACAACATACATATATAGTTTTATAGTATGGATATCTATTGTTTTGTATTTGTGCATCTGCTGTGATGATCCAGTTTCCTCCAGGTTGAGAGGTTTCGGTATAAGATCTTTAACAGTTCTCTTATGAGACATTTAAGTTAAGGAAATTTTGAGTTAGGAATACACAATTGACATGCATGTGGATATTACAATATTGGTTATTATTGTGAACGTACTAAAAGATTTGGTTCATTACAAAGGGCCGTCAGATATGACTCACTGCAATCTTTCCTGTCGTCTCATTCCTCCTTTGTCAGTTCAGTCAACAACCAGCAGCACTCCACCAGAAAGCTGCATTCAGAACAGACGAGTAGTGCGATCTCACTCAATTGCAGCCTCGAGTTGTTTGGACTGCAATGAATCTCCGATCGTGTTGTCGTTGTAACAAGGACTCACCGTTACATGCCTCCAACTAGCGGAGTCTATTTCTGCTGTCCATACTCAGGAATCCTCTACTTATTGTATACAAACAATCACTTTACAAGACTTTTCCAGTTTTGTAGCATTTTATATTTTATTAGACCGCTTACTTACGGGTGCAATAGATTTGAACCAGAATTTTGTTTACTCGAGATCTGCTAAGTGATAAAGAAAATTACGTGAATGATATTGAGCCACTTCTAATTTATTTTACATGTAGTAACTTTTGTTGCGGAGAATGTTTAAGTTGGTAGTGCCTCTAATAGTAATTGGACATGCCTTATTGTTAAAATGTTATGTTTTATTTAACGACGCTCGCAACTACAGAGGTTATATCAGCGTCGCCGGATGTGCCGGAATTTTGTCCCGCAGGAGTTCTTTTACATGCCAGTAAATCTACTGACATGAGCCTGTCGCATTTAAGAACACTTAAATGCCATCGACCTGGCCCGGGATCGAACCCGCAACCTTGGGCATAGAAGGCCAGCGCTATATCAACTCGCCAACCAGGTCGACACACATGCCTTATTCAGTCTTTCTCTGTCCAATTTATACTCATAATTTTTGACCCACTGCAATCGTTTGTTTCATTGTTTCAGTCAAATTTTCTTCCTTTAGAGGTGGACAATATTGTATCCTATTTCCTTGAATCCTGTTTATAAAATTCGGTTCGAAACTTCTACTCCAATATTCTCTAGAATCTTCTTTATTACACTTTTTGGAATTTTTTTTCGGGTTTGCAAAGTGATTCATCCAATTTCTCTATCTGTTATTCGATTTCGGCGACATTTTCGTTTCCCATGTTTTTAAATTTTACTATTTATATTTCTTGCTGAAGATTAGGACACACTTTCGATTACATAATCTTCTCGGTGTATTCAAAGTTCTGCAGAAGTGTGGTAAATTGTTATGTTTTCCTTGAGTGAGAACAAGTACTTTCCCCACTCGTACAAGGAGGACTGTTTACAATTGGAATCCATACAGATTTTTTAAATCATGTTATATTTATTTACATTAATGTATTTTAACATAATGAAATCAATGCTTACCTGTTATAGGCTATTAACCACGCAAATTATACAGGGACATCATTTTATTTTTACCTCAATTTTTATTGTACCTGAGTTTTTGAATGTACTTCACTCCCACCCCTTCTACTAATGAAGTTCAACCGTCCTCCACACAGATCCAAGGCCGCATGTAGGCCTATTGTCATAGTAGCCTTAAGGTCATAGTAAACAGTACGTTCCAAATATATATTCGCGTTTTCCAGTGACGAAAGAGTTTTAAATAATGAATCATTTTCGCACATGTACTATCGTCCATTTGCCTACGTCGTATCTCGGTTCCCCCACCAGCTTTTATTCGCCAGCTAGTGGCTGGGCTATCTTAGCTCTTTTCTGAGAACATTAATTTCTGTTAGGAATTGGACGTCTACGTAATATTATACAACTGTTTAAAATAACTTAAATAAAAGGGCCTCGTTAAGTAATTAACTGTCACGTGATGTCCTCCCTTTCTACGACCCTACGACATAACCACTTGGACGGACAGTAGATAGCATGTCTGAGTAATTTTATCTTTTCGGATCGGGCAGAAATGAAGATTACTTTACAGTACGCAAGGTACTCTTTTATAGAGTAGGTACAGAATTATTTCAACATCAGTTTCTAGAACGAAATACGAAACTGGTAATTGGAATTAGGTACAATAGTCTATAGAGCGATAATATGCACATTAGATCTGAAGCCTGTATCGAAATGAACGGCCACCATTTAAAAAAAAATGTGTTTAAATATCCATATTATGATTATTTTTCAATTTAACTTCATTCTCTATATTGTACCCTAATGTGCTCTAGACAGTATAATATACACTGCATAATGAATACGTCCACATGGACAGCTCAGTTCGTGAGTAAAAACACTCATTGTTAATACAGTACTGTATTTTGATTAAACAAAAACATAATGAAAATGATCAAACTCAAAAGCGCAATATTTCCTAGTTTACGTAAATGGATGAACTACTTTTCTTCCCTTCTATACCTAGTAAAGTGATTTGTTTGTATATTACGCCAGTATCATCGAACTCCAGTCGTGGAAGGGGTAGCAAACGGCGTTGATCCAGAGGTATAGGCAAGTTAATATTAAAAATGTTAGTAAAAATAAAATGATGTCCCTGTAGTAGGCTATATCAACAATGCACCGTAACATTTCATTGTTTAAAATCAACAAATAACACACTATACCCTTGGCAGACTACAGAAATGTACTTCAAACATTTGTTCATTAAATGTGATCATAACATTACATACAAAAGAGAAATCCTACATCTTACATGCTCAGTATATTAATTTTCACTCCATGCTAACATGATTTACCGCACTGTTAGACTGCTTCTCCGCAGTCTGGATGTAGTAAGTGGGACGGGAACTTGTGTTATCTAAATTTACTGCCAACGTAACAAAATAAACTGCTTCTAGAAGCGTCTTCTCTGTCTGTTATAAAGCTTTTCAACTCCAAAACTGAATTGAGAGTAACTGATTTAAAAGCATTATCCTGTCCAGACATGCTGCTCAAATTAATTACCCGGTTACTAACATAGTAATCATTCGAAAGTCGTTAGAATTGAAGTCGAATCATTTTAATGTCATAGCTACAGACCGATTATTTAGTCCTGACTGCTCAGCGACGCGAAAGAGGGGAAGTAATAGGAGTAGTGGGGAGAGCTCCGGAGTAGAGATAAGGTAAAAGAATTCAGTACAGCTTAATTGTACTAGAAACATACCGCTCTACCGCACGCATGACATCCGATCGCACCGAAGGCAAGCGAGTGACTAACCCAAACAACCTTTGGCGTAACTAAATGGACTCGTCTGACCCAGGCGCACATCTCCGGCGACTGTCAGGACTAAATAATCGTTCTGTACGCATGAGCACAATCAAAATCAGTGAATGTCTCGCGTCTCAATGTCTCTTTCCTAGTTTGCCCCTCCGCTGGCTGTCTAGCAGCGCCATGAACTTTCCCCCTCCAAGCGCATATTTAATTCGGTCACGTAATGCTTGGAGTTTAATGTGTAAAATCTAAAAATTAATAAAATTTGTCCAATTGTTTAGAAGAAATCGCTGTACATAAACAAAATGACTTGCCGAAAATCGTTTTCCTGGGTATAACGGATACTAAAAACTTATATCTTTGTGAAGATATCTAGATCGATTTTTGCAACATATGAATGCTTTCGCTTTACATTTCCTATAAGGGAAAATAAATGCTAGGAACACAATGTTTTTTGAAGAGAGTATTTCATACTTTTCAACTGTATGAAACACACACAATCTGAGTACAATAGCTCATTGATTGGTAATGGTGATCTGAAACAGAGACACGTTTTCTTTCACGGAAGTGTCCTTATCATCATCGTCATAATCTTCATCTTCAAGGTGGACATCTTGTTCCGCTTCGCCTCGGAATGAATCTTCCCAACATCTTCAGAGATCACGTTGACCTTTCGGTTTGAATTCATTACTCATGTCAGTCTATTGCTGTCTCTCGTATAAAATGTTTGAGTCGGTTGTTTTTACATTTAGCTACGTATTCATTTTTTTTATATTCGAGAATACTCGTAGTAATAAGTCTCTAGTATCCTGAGTATTTGCCATGTCTCTAAGAGTACGACTTGGAATATCTCTTAAAAATAATGTAAGATAAATTTTGGTGTGTTGCACAGTGGATTGCAATTTCCATTACTGCATAATACAGAGTGTTCGCCAGAAAACAGGTCACGCTCGAGCCTTTTACTGTTACAGAACGAAAGAGATTGCCGAGGAAATAGTGTGGGAAGGTTTTATGTTGCGTATGGATAGATGACACAGGCTGAAAATACGTCAAGATTACAACATTGGTATACAGCTGACTTCCATTCAGTACAGTTTAATTCGTGGCAGCGAATCTTTATTTATGATATTATATTACTAAGAAATTGTATACAAAGTATCGTGCTTTATTTCTCCGGAAATACCCTGTCATTAAAAAGAATCTGATTCATCCATCTAGAATTTAGTAAAAAAAAGTGAAAGGAAGTCTCATTCTTAAATAAAAAAAGAAAGCATATAACTCGCGTTCTAGTAACAGAAAAACTCGATGACATGGGCTTTAGAATAGTAGAACAGTCTTCCACGAACTCGTTAAGAAAGTTAGCTCAGTAGGCAACTGTATCCAAGTCATCAGCTTGGAAAGCGAAGAAATCGTTAAGACTAAAGCCTTATACATTTACGAGACAGCAGTCGTTCATAAATTGAACGAAAGGGAATATGAGTCTAAGATTCAATTCTATCGAAATCCAGAGTGCATTTAGAAATCTTTCTAAAACATGTGAAATAATTAGATAGCATGGTCGACAGTTCCAGCACTTATTATAAGGTAAGCCAATATATTTTGTCTATGCTGTGATTTATAAGTGACAAGATTTTATTGCCTAAAGTTGACGTGCTGAATCACCGATAAAAGGGTTGTTACTTGCCCGTGTCACTTTTCGAACAGCTCCGTACTAAGCGAAACCTGTTTTCAAGGAAACATGCGTTGCTAGGAATAACTTCAAGTGAAAGCCTCACATTGAACATCAGACCTTGAAAGGAGGATAGTGAATTTATTGTATTAAATATATTGAATTTACTGAAAGTACTTTTAATTAATATGAACAATAATATACGAAGTTATCGCACTAGTGTTCGGAAAATGTCGTCCAAAAGAACACTACGTAGAAGTGGTTATATTATATTATGCAGAAGTAAAATGGGGAATCATAGCCCTATGTCCGTATGAAAGAAATTTTACGCTGATCCACAGCTAGGCACATTCCCAATCCACACCAGGGGCCTATTCCACCATTGAACTATGCAACTTCGCAACATTTCACTTTTCACTTTTCAGCTTTTGACAAGCGAAAAGTCTTTCTGTTTCTCCATAAATTAGAGACTGCTTTGTACTTTGCACTTAATTGCACTGCAACCGAGCACGGGCTTTTGTTCCTTCAGGTGTAATAATTATGTCATCTTATAATCGAAAGGAAATAAATAATAATAATAATAATAATAATAATAATAATAATAATTTAGAAGACGGAATAGATTCCAATAGCCAAGTAGATGCAGTGATTATTGACTTTTCACGCGCATTCGATGTAGTCCCACACGATATATTGTTGGTTAAACTACAATCAACGGGGATTGACTTCAGAGTGCTCCAGTGGATCAAGGAATTTTTAACTTGTCGCACTCAGAGAGTACGGGTAGGGGAGGAATTATCAAACCCAATTGAAATTACTTCCGGGGTCCCGCAGGGGAGTGTCTTGGGGCCTCTTCTATTCTTGGCTTTTGTAAATGATCTGCCAGTTAATATCTTATCTAGGGTTCGCTTATTCGCGGATGATTGTATGATATACAGGGAAATAAAAAGTCATGAAGATACTACTCTTCTCCAGAATGACCTCAATAGAATAAATGATTGGGCAATAGCCAACAAAATGAAAATAAATTCTCTAAAGAGCAAAGCCATCAGCTTTACAAGGAAAAGAAATAAAATAGTCGCATCGTATACGTTAGGGGGTGAAACCATTCCGGAAGTTAACAAATGTAAATACCTCGGAATAACATTTAGCAGCGATCTCGGCTGGGGGGAACACGTTACAGACACAGCGGGGAAAGCATGGAGAGCGTTACACTTTGTGATGAGGGTACTAAGAAAAGGTTCTGATAAATCCAAAGAGATTGCATATAAATCACTAGTACGTCCAGTAATGGAATATGGTGCTGCATGTTGGGATCCTTACAGATTAGAACATATTAAGACACTGGAAAAGATTCAAAAACGGGCTCTTAAGTGTTGTTGGAAAAATTCACCATTAAAATGGGACACACTCACGGACAGGAGAACGCGAATTCGATTATGCGCACTGTTCAAAACATACAGAGGTGAGCCTGCCTGGAAAGAAATAAAAAATAGGTTGCAGCCGCCAAATTACTCTTCAAGGAACGACCACTCATATAAATTGAGGGAAAGAAGGCAGAGGACGGACACTGGAAAGTTTTCTTTTCTCAATCGTACTATCAGGGACTGGAATGCTTTACCTGCAGACTTACTAAAGGCTTTACCAACAACCAAAAATGTATTTAAAAATAGGCTTAAGGACCTTACTAATAGACGGTAATTATACACAGTACTTAAAGGGTGTAAATGATATGTTGTTATTGAAGTGTTGTATCAGTGAAGAATTATGTTGTGTCAGTGAAGGGTGTTGTATCAGTGAAGAAGTATGTCGTGTCAGTGAAGTGTGCTGTGTAAGTGAAACGTGTTCCTGTCAGTGAAGCTGTATAGGTTATAGTGGCAGTGCAAAGTATTTGAACAGTGAAATGTTTTTGAAGTGTTAGTGAAATCAGGATAGAATCAGTGAAATGTGTCGTAGTTCCAGTGCAGTGAGTGAGTTGACAGCAAAATGAGTGTAATGTTGAAAGGTACTTGTGCAGATATGAACATATACTCGTGGGTTTTAGTTCGATCTTAGTTTTAAGATACAAATTAGAATATTTCAAATGTTATTTTAAGTGATCGTTTCATTTAATTTAGTATATTCCCTGTTGTTGTTGTTATTATTATTGTTATTATTATTATTATTAGTATTAATTATTAGTATTATCATTAATTGTATTTTTAATTAATAAGTTTATTATTGTCATTATTGAGTGTAATTAGTTACCACTGCCACCGGGTATATACCCATTGCAGTGTGAATAAATACATACATACATTATTATTATTATTCTGCAAAGTCCCTGCATATCAGTAGCCATTGCAACTCGTTGAGCTGCATTTCCTAGCAAATGAAGACATATGAGTTACAAATTGTTCTTTAGATAAAACAGATAAACTTATTCTTGTTTTTGGTTCTTTCAAGAACATGATCTGCTTGATTTGGCGTAATTAGGAAACTTTCACAAAATTGAAAAAAAATGAAGTTATGGAAATTCATCCTGTTTCAATATACTCTTTTCTTGGGTTCTTCGTCATTTGAATTACTTAATAGTAAATTTTACTTTCTTATTGTATTATTTGTTCTCTAAATTAATTTAATCCTAATGTCAAAGAGACTAGGTTCTTTGCAGAATTCCCATTCACTTCTCAGCAAATGACTTTCAAATAAAACATCTCAGACGTGAACTGGATTCGTAATTGCCTGTTTGACAGACTGAACTTCACATCACCACAGGGTAAATATAATAGACACTTCAAACATCAGATCTATAAAACATCTCCATAATATTATAGACAGGTAAGTACGTCAATTAAGTCACCTATCTTAAAAAAGGAAAAGTTAAGAATGGCGAAATTTCGGGAAATTGTTTATGTGAAATATTTCTCTTCATTTTTGTGTCTGGAACTAAATTCTAATACTGGCCTACTATGTTTCTTTCCTCTTGATATATATAGTTAAGTCCATGGACTTTAAAGTAGCACTCTCGTTAATATATTTACCATTCGCATATTACTAAAGACTTAAGAATCGAAAAGTAATGTGAAGTATAAATAAGGGTAATACATCTTAAAACTTTATACGCACAGATCTTTGATACAAATTCTGCGAAAATTTAATAAAAACTGTCCCTTAAGAATCTTAGAAGATTTTGTCGTTGCTAAAACGTCGCCTACAAGACAAGACAACTGAACAAACGAATGCGTCAAGCAAGGTGAACAACCTTTTAATTCTTTTGTGATAACTCAAGAGTTGGCCATTAATCAAACATTAAGTGCACACACCACACCCACCAGACGGTGCACCCAGCCCTGCAGATTCCTCCGCAGAACAAATGCTTATCGCCACGCAACCTTGATAACCGAGCCGGAGCTGGCGTCGAGGGCGGTGCAACAGATTAGAGAACGACCCGAAATCTGAAGTCGCACTATGCCAGTCCAGCCGGGACTTAATATTGCTATATTGTCACTAACTGGTTATCGTCTTCGTTACCGTTACCAACGTTATTGGTCTCGGTTATCATCGTCGTTGGCCATCGTTATCGTCTCCTTCCATCGTCTTTGTTCGTCATCCTTGGTTGTCGTTATCGTCGTCTTTGGTTGTCGCTATCTTCATTTTGGTCGTCGTAATCTTCGTTTTGGTAGTCGTTATATTCGTCTTTGGTCTTTGTTATCTTCGTCTTTGGCCTTCGTTATCTTCGTCTTTGGTCATCGGTATCTTCGTTTTGGTCGTCGTTATCTTCATGTTTGGTTGTCACTGTCGTCTTTGATTGTCGTTATCTTCGTTTTGGTCGACGTTATTGTCGTTTTTGGTCGTCATTATTATCGTCATCATTGGTCGTCGTTATTATCATTAGTTGGTTGTGATCGTCGTCCTTAGTTGTCGTTATCGTCGTCTTTGATCGTCGTTATTATCGTCGTCTTTGATCGTCGTTATTATCGCCGTCTTGATCGTCGTTAATATCGTCGTCTTTGATCGTCGTTATTATCACCGTCTTGATCGTTGTTATTATCGTCGTCTTTGATCGTCGTTATTATCGTCGTCCTTAGTTGTCGTTATCGTCGTCTTTGATCGTCGTTATTATCGTCGTCTTTGATCGTCGTTATTATCGTCGTCTTTGTTCGTCGTTATTATCGTCGTCTTTGATAGTCGTTATTATTGTCGTCTTTGATCGTCGTTATCGTCGTCGTCTTCGATCGTCGTTATTATCGTCGTCTTCGATCGTCGTTATCATCGTCGTCTTCGATCGTCGTTATTATCGTCGTCTTCGATCGTCGTTATCATCGTCGTCTTCGATCGTCGTTATTATCGTCGTCTTCGATCGTCGTTATTATCGTCGTCTTTGATCGTCGTTATTATCGTCGTCTTCGATCGTCGTTATTATCGTCGTCTTTGATCGTCGTTATTATCGTCGTCTTCGATCGTTGTTATTACCGTCGTCTTTGATCGTCGTTATTATCTTCTTCTTTGATCGTCGTTATTATCGTCGTCTTCGATCGTCGTTATTATCGTCGTCTTTGATCGTCGTTATTATCTTCTTCTTTGATCGTCGTTATTATCGTCGTCTTTGATCGTCGTTATTATCTTCTTCTTTGATCGTCGTTATTATCGTCGTCTTCGATCGTCGTTATTATCGTCGCCTTCGATCGTCGTTATTATCGTCGTCATTGATCGTCGTTATTATCGTCGTCTTTGATTGTCGTTATTATCGTTGTCTTTTTGGTAGTCGTTATTCTCGTCGTCTTTGATCGTCGTTATTATCGTCGTCTTTTTGGTAGTCCTTATTCTCGTCGTCTTTGATTGTCGTTATTATCGTCGTCTTTTTGGTAGTCGTTATTCTCGTCGTCTTTGATAGTCGTTATTATCGTCGTCATTGATCGTCGTTATTATCGTCGTCTTTGATTGTCGTTATTATCGTTGTCTTTTTGGTAGTCGTTATTCTCGTCGTCTTTGATCGTCGTTATTATCGTCGTCTTTTTGGTAGTCCTTATTCTCGTCGTCTTTGATTGTCGTTATTATCGTCGTCTTTTTGGTAGTCGTTATTCTCGTCGTCTTTGATAGTCGTTATTATCGTCGTCTTTGATCGTCGTTATTATCGTCGTCTTTTTGGTAGTCGTTATTCTCGTCGTCTTTGATAGTCGTTATTATCGTCGTCTTTGATCGTCGTTATTATCGTCGTCTTTTTGGTAGTCGTTATTCTCGTCGTCTTTGATAGTCGTTATTATCGTCGTCTTTGATCGTCGTTATTATCGTCGTCTTTTTGGTAGTCGTTATTATCGTCATCTTTGATCGTCGTTATTATCGTCGTCTTTGATCGTCATCTTCGTCTTTGGTCGACGTTATTGTCATTTTTGGTCGTCGTTATCTTCGTCTTTGGTCGTCGTTACCGACGTCTTTGGTCGTCGTTACCGACGTCTTCAGTCGTCATTATCTTCGTTTTGGTCGTTGTTATCGTCTTCATTGGCCATCGTTATATTTTTTGGTTGTCTTTGGATATTGTTCGTTATAACTGTTTTATTTAGTTAATTTCATTCCATTTATTGTATTCTATAGATCTTACATCGGCGTTGTAGCTTTGATATGTAGAACGAATCAAAACTTATAAAAATATATAATATAATACAAATTAAGCGCACTAATTCAATTTACTCATCAGTTGAGTTAGGAGGTATGAGTATTGAGAAATTTTGTTAATTGTGTTCTCAACTTTTCTTCTTGGTCCTTCAAAGCTTTAAGACAATTAGACGGTAATACATGAATAGTGAACTATTTTATAACAGCTGAGATTAGCAGAGGGTAAATGGAAATCTGATTTCTGCCTTGTATTAAAATCGTGGCTGTTCTGATTAGTACTATGCATCTTGGTTTTTAACATAAAATATCACCAGGGAAAGAATGTTGTCACATGGTAAAGTCAATAGTTCTGACTCTTGGAAAATCTTTTTTCAGATGTCCTTTCATGTACAAAACTGTCATCATTCTTAGGGACTTATTTTGTGGTTGATCACTCAAGTCTTCCTATTGTCTTCTATACATTTTCATTCAGCAATCTTTCCCGTCCTAGTTTCATATAATGCTCCAACTCCTCTTGGGTATTTCTGCATGTCATTGTACTTTTCGTTTGTAAAATAAGATGAATTTAGTTTGCCTTACTTTTCGCTTAAATGTTCTCTTATTAATTTCTGTAATTTAAGATTTATGCTCGAGAACTCGACTGCGTGTATGTAATTATCAAAGTACTTTATTTCAACTGCTGTTTATAGTATCACCAGTTCAGCATTGAATAGTATGTATCTCTTAATAGTGTTGTTAAATAAAGCGTCGCCTACCGCATTACAAGCTACAAGGTTCCTCACGAACCATTCTTCTTGCTCTCTCTTTGCACTAACCTTGTTAGTTGCACATATTTCACGAAGCACGTGTGTCTTGCCCCTTGTGATGGGTTCGTGTAATTGGCGACTGACATCTACAAGACAGCTCCTCGAAACACGTGTCTTCCATTAAATACAAGCTACTTCGATCCCGCTACAACTACAAAGTTCTATCGTATTTTATTGTATGACTGGCGCATATTTTGGAAGATTACTCTGCAATAGTAATATGCGTTACAAGAGCGGTATGTTGAAGTTTTCATGTTCGAGGAGAAGTTTGAAAAAGCGAAACGTAGTTGAGCTTTTTTAATTTCCGAGAATTGAAAGAAAACATACCGCTCGTGTATCGTACATTATTTTGTGCGAAGATAATTTATTACATACCTGAAAGAGGAATTTCTAATTAGTTGCAATGAAATCTCCATCTTGGTTTCTGTTCAATGACGGCAATTTTGGAAAACAAAAATATCTATCTTCAACATTGTTGCTTTAAAATGTTTTCTGCGTTTACCATACTCCAGCAGGCCGTGATATACGTCTGTCTTTTTTCCCCCAGTCTATAAATGCGAACTTAAAACAAACGGCTTCCTTAATGTTACATGCTTCACGAAATGTAGTAACTTTAGTGGAGTTGTAGAGTTTACTTAATTTTTGCAAATATTTAAAAACAATAATTAACAGTGCAATTTAGGTGAAATTGCAGTGGTAAGTTTCCAATTTATAATTATTACTATATTGAACGTCTCTAAAAATAATATGTTAAAAGCCTAGAGCAGTAAAATGAATATGTCACTTAAGCGATAAGAAGAGGGACATTGTTGTGTGGTTCTGTTGGGAATACGAATGTGGAATTTTAGACTTACCGCGGGTTGGTTTTGTGTGGAAATCAAGCAAATACGCACGATCTCGCACAAAGTGTATAACCTATAACGTGCTGTGCGTGTGTGTGTGTGTGTGTGTGTGTGTGTGTCAATCTAAGATACCGTTCAAACTTATTCAAGTTAGTGTTTCATTCCGCAAAGGCTGGTGTATTAAATACAGAGTAAACCGTAAGTAATGTCATTAATTTCAGGGGGTTATTCTTTGAGATATTTCAAACCAAAAAGTTTAATAGAATTTTGCTCGTTTTTTCTTCCTTTTCGAGATAAAAATTGTTTTATATGAAACATCATAGCGCAGGCTATTATATATAATAATAATAATAATAATAATAATAATAATAATAATAATAATAATAATAATAATAATAATGATTTATTTTAGCTGGCAGAGTTAAGGCCGTAAGGCCTTCTCTTCCACTCAACCAGCAAAAAGTGTATATACATATGCATGAACTTACAAAGAATTCAACAATTTGATTTAGATGAGAGTTACATGTATACAAGAGTTATTTACGAATTAAACAACAAAATACTATGAACTATTAATTAAACACTGAAATAAACTGTGTAGCAGAATTAAACTAAAATACATAGAATGTTAATATATTTCAAATGATATTAGATAATAGAAAGAGATTATTATGAGACAATTTTGAAAATACAGCACAATCAGGATGATGTCTAAAGAAAAAAGTAACAGTGTAGTCAGTGATAGTTAAAATCAGTATGATTGGAGTGAAATGCTAATAAGGTTATCTTTTAAGCTGTTCTTAAAGGTGTTTGTTGTCTTGCAGCCCCTAATACTTTGTGACAAGGAATTCCATTGACGCGAGGTGGATATTGTAAAAGATGAGGAATAACAAGATGTTCTATGAAGAGGTATATTTAGCGTGCCACAGATAAGCGATCTGGTATTTACGTCGTGGTTAGAGTATAGATAAGAGAAACGAGACGAAAGGTAATTTGGTGTTGAGGTGTGCAGAATTCGAAAGAGTAAAGACAAAGAGTGTAAAGTTCTGCGTTCTTTAAGTCGGAGCCACGAGAGACTTGCGAAGGACGGTGATATGTGATATTATGGGAAATCCATTGACTTAATTTACATTATGCTCAGTCAATTTAAAAGAGCAGTGTATTATTATAATAAATTGAGACAGGGAGATCAAAAACCCACTAACTCCAATTTTTGACAAAATTGAGTTATGGGCTGGATGGTGCTTTTTAGTTTGTCCCGCATGCGTGGAAGGCAAGAATACACTAATTTCGACATTCGTCTGCATTCTGGGGGCTGTTTTAAAACTCGTGGAAGTCAGAACTCCACTTACTCCATGGAATAAGAGAGTTTTTGCATTCCAAGCTTAATTTCCCGGTAGGTGGCAACACTATCGCTCAACCAGCTGAGTAAAGTGATACGGTATTCAGAATATCACAAAAATCTATGAAATCCATGTAAGTAAGACTATTAAAGGCACAATATCGAGCCGATTAACTTTCAGAAACCCAATACAGATGCATCATTACCCAGTCAACTAAAGTACAATTCAGCATTACCATTGAAAAAAGAAAACAAAAGGACTTGCAAAATTTAACGCAGTTTATTTCTGAGGAAAGTAGGATGAATTACCAAACTCTGTTTGCGGACAGTAATAATCTAGAATATAGATGCACAGGAAGAACATGAGTTTCAGAGAAAAAACGGAACCTGTAACATTAATGAGGCTGTGTTAACATTTTAATATTGTTTATGGTTTTAATTGTGTATTTTGATGTGCTTTATGGTAATTTGTGATTTTCTGTCCCATATATTTGAAATTAAAACAAAAATGTAGCAATGTTAATCTTAATAATATACTTCCATTTTCTCGTAGATTCCAATGTTTCATAAGGGAATTATGATATATTTATCTTTTCTTCTTCACATGGCTCATATTTATTCACTTTTCTTAATTCATACACTGTGGAAGTCAAAAAACCACTAACTCCAGCAGTGTTTATTACAAATTGTAGCGTAAGATAATGTAAAAATTAGGTTTTGAAGTATTTAATTGATAAAGAATGTAATTTTACACAATATTAATAGATAAATGTATAATATTTAAAGTTAGTAAGAGAAATAATAAGTTTTTTCTCTCTCCTGTAAAATTTAGTTTATTGGAGTTAGGGAGTTTTTGATTTCCCTGTCTCAATTATTGAAACTTTTTGGTTTTGTCCTTTAAATATGCAGAAATTTGATCCGAACAAACGTAACTTTTTGTTTTGAAAAGGAATTAAAAAAATTTACATTTTTATTCTTTTTAGACTTAAATTTAAATTCTTATGGAGGAAAGAAGTATGAATTTTATCGTAATGTGTTTGGTTTCATTATTAGATTCTTCCGAAAGTAAGACGGAAGTGCTGTAACGTATTGGCTTGGTTTTTCGAGGAACGGATTCATGCACTTAGGCTTTCATTGTCGCATTCTCTCTCCTATATATGTATAGGGGACCTTTTGAAATTCCGACAGGTGGTCTGGGTGGCACTTGTGAATCCGATGCTGACAAATGAGCCCCTCTACCTGAACCCAATATCTTTGAAACTTAATAGTTATTTTTAAAATATGAGAATTTGTGTAGTATATTTTATTCAACCGGGCTGCTTCTACATGATACATTGCTGAAATATATTAATTTTGACTTAATTATTGTTTTGAGCTATTTTAAATAAATATATCAAAGGCATCATGCCAGAAAGGCGTATTAACAAAACTGAAAGTTTACATTAGAGTCATGAAAATATGGAATGATTTTTCCTATGCTTGTCTACATAACAAGGCATATTCTTTGGTTCCTTTTCATGTCCATTGTAATAATTCTCAAACGAATGCGTTCAAACCTAAAGAGATTCCCTTAAAATGTTTCAATATTGCAAAATTTGTTGATACGCCATTCTGGAATGATGGCCTCGAATCTATATATATATATTGCAAATTATTTCAAATTCCATACTAAAGCTTTCATAAAAATGTACTCAATATTGTTTTTTAAATAAACTATACATTAAATATTTTAGAGCATGTTGCTCACATGATAGAACTATGCGAAGTTTCATTAAAAGATCTTAAATATCTTTTGAGTTATCATGGTAATGCTGTACTGCTGCACAAAATATGTTCCAAAATTTCATAATTAAAATAAGCTGAGTACGAGGTTTTAAAAGTAATTAAAATTGCTTAGTGCTATACAAGAGTGTATATTAAGTATGCCAGATTTTTATTTCCAAAGGACCTGTGTATTCTACGGAAGAGAATGCTAAAATGTAGTAAATTTTTTCTAACGAAAGGTGTACTTGCTCCCTTAAATTAATATTCTTCTTAAACAAGAAGTATAATTATATGGTAACATAGTGCATATTTTGTTTTATACTCTGAAGTTAAATGTACATTCTTCTAAATTCAATAAGAATGTGATGTAACTTAGTTTATCTTATTTCTGTAACTCTTGTCCACACCTGTGGAGTAACGGTCAGAGCGTCTGGCCGCGAAACCAGGTGGCCCGGGTTCGATTCCCGGTCGGGGCAAGTTACCTGGTTGAGGTTTTTCCGGGGTTTTCTCTCAACCCAAGATGAGCAAATGCTGGGTACCTTTCGGTGCTGGATTCCGGACTCATTTCACCGGCATTATCATCTTCATCTCATTCAGACGCTAAATAACCTAAGCTGTTGATAAAGCGTCGTAAAATAACCTACTAATATATATTTCTGTAACTCTTGATCTTACATATTTGTGGAATTATATGATAGCATGAGAAACGGAAGCACGGTATAAATTCCACTCGGATTCTCAAAGATAAGAAACAGTATATCAGCCGTGGAAAACTGCTAGTGTAGAGATTTGTCCCATTGGCAAATTAAAAGATATCCAACATGAAGGAATTTAACAATCAACCCAAATACGAAGCACACAAGAAGTGTAATAAGTGCGTAATTTTATTCTCTTTTATACCGTGTTCAAAATGCAGAGAGAAAATTGATAATGCACAGCAGCGAATTGGTTTGTTTTGCCATGCTTTCATATAGGCATATGTACTTTGTTAACTAATATATACCTACTCGAAATATACTGTCCTGCAGGTTATGCAAGAATCTTTGTAATGTGCCAATAGTTTTGTAATAAAATTTAAAGTAATTTAAATCGAGCAAAATTGATTTTTCTTATTACACAACATCTATATCACATGCTGTCGATTACTTTAGATATGTGCAATGGTACCTTCAACTCGGCAAATGCGACTGTGACATAATGTCAATGGGTTGGAGATGCCAATTTGGAGTAGCAGTCGGGTGTAACAATGAGTCATAATCCCGCAATAAATCTATGGTTATTATTAATAATTCACAGAACAATGCGTCATAACCTTTATTAGTGTCACTGTTCTTTGTACTATATTTGTTTGCAAGTCGGAACTCGGTGGCTGGAACATTTAGTATTGTCTCACAATGTACAGCACTCAGGCACGATAGCAGGAGGAAGACCATATGTAAAGAAACCTGAAATAATTGTGTAGTGTAACCTCTATTACGGCTCAGTGCTAGCACGCTGGGCTTATAAGTCAAGGGTCTGGGTTCAAATACAGTTGATCAAACTTAAATTTACAATTTGTGTTGCGCAAGCCCGTGGTCCAGGCGTTACAAAGGGGATTTTTCCCGGTCCTCCGGTTACCCTGTGACATCCCTACAATTCTCTCATCACCATCCATTATGGATGTAAATATATACCCACCGCCCTACATAAATGCACCCTGCATAGTCTATGGCGAACTAATGGTCTACGCTCTTCGGCACTAGCGACATCCATGAGTCACTTTCGTGGAGTTGGGACGAATAATGACAAGTTAAGGATCCTCCCATTGCACAAAAATCCAATATTGAGCAGTATTAAATTTGTAACTCAAAGCTAAAAAAAGAATATGCTAGGCCTATAGCTGGATATGATGCTTTTTAGCACTTATTTAAATTAAAAATGTAACATTTCAAATATAATTTTTGGCGATTTGTTAAATACGTGAATGCCCTAATTTAGCGTTTTGGAGAATTTTGTATAAAAATGAGATTTAGGTCATTGTATCGCATTTTAGAATTTTAAAGCGTTAAAAAGGAGCTACTTCTGCTGACCTCTGGAAAACGAACTAAAGAAGAGTCTAGTGAGGTGCTCTGTGTGGAGTGTGGCATTGTATGGGGCAAAACACATACATTATAATGAAGTGAAGAGAAGCGACTGGAAGCAGTTGAAATGTGGATATGGAGAAGAATGGAGCTTGAGAAATGGATAGACAGAATAAGAAATGAAGTTGTGCTACAAAGAGTCGGTGAAGAAAGAATAAGCTGAAATTGATCATGAAGATAAAAAGAAATTGGCTGAGTTCCTGGCTAAGAAGAAAGTGCCTACTGAAGGATGCACCGGTAATGGTGAACGGAAGAAAAGTTCGGAGCAGAAGAAATAAGATGATAAGCAACATTAAGATAGGCTATATGAATCGTATGTGGAAACGAAGAGGAAGGCGAAAAATAGGAAATATTGGAGAATACTGGGTTTGCAATGAAAGATCTGCCCTTGGGCAGAAAAGTACGAATGAATATATGAATGGATGAATTAATAATTGGATGTATGAATAAATGAATGAATTAATTAATTATTTGCGTTAAATTTTTAAATTAAAATGTACAGAGTCGTCCAATAGTTTTTGAAACCCGATACCGTTTTATCTTTCAGTTACTGAAAGGTTTCTGGACGGAATTTGTATGATATCAATTTTCTGCAGTTGTAGTTAAAGACTTTCGAGAAAATAGAGTCAATTTTAGTTCCTTAAAATGACGCTACTTTTTCGTTTAGGTCAGTGTTACCCACTAGAAATTAGAGGAGAGCCAAAAGTGAGAAATAGTAATTTATCAAGAGCCACAATGCATGTCACAGTATTGAAGCTTAACAAAATGCGCAGATTTTTAATGATTAATTTATTTGGCGTATTGCGTGTGAAATGGACAGACAGTATAAGAAATGAAGCTGTGTTGGAGAGAGTGGGTAAAGAAAGAATAAGGCTGAAACTGATCAAGAATATAAAAAGGAATTGGTTGGGCTACTGGCTGAGAAAGGATGCACTGGAAGGAATGGTGAACGGGAGAAAAGTTCAAGGCAGAAGAAGATATCAGGTCATAGACGACATCGATCTCTTCTCAAATTGATATCATTAGAATCAACCCCATTGTGCTTTACGCATTTTGGATTCTGTTACTTCTCCATTTGATCTCTTCTAAAATTGATATCATTCTTATTATCCACATTGCGCTTTACGCATATTGGATTCTATTAGGCCTATTTCTCCATTTGATCTCTTCTAAAATTGATATCATTATAATCATCCACATTGCGCTTTACGCATTTTGGATTCTATTATTTCTCCATTTGATCTCTTCTAAAATTTATATCGTTATAATCATCCACATTGCGCTTTAGGCAGTTTGGATTCTATTAGGCCTATTTCTCCATTTGATCTCTTCTAAAATTGATATCATTATTATCATCCACATTGCGCTTTACACATTTTGGATTCTATTATTACTACATTTGATCTCTTTTAAAATTCATATCGCTATAATCATCCACATTGCGTTTTACGCATTTTAGATTCTGTTACTTCTCCATTTGATCTTTTCTAAAATTGTTATCGTTATAATCATCCACATTGCGCTTTAGGCAGTTTGGATTCTATTACTTCTACATTTGATATCTTCTAAAATGTATATCGTTATAACCATCCACATTGCGTTTTACGTATTTTAGATTCTGTTACTTCTTCATTTGTTCTCTTCTAAAATTGTTATCGTTATAATCATCCACATTGCGCTTTAGGCAGTTTGTATTCTGTTACTTCTCCATTTGATTTCTTGTAAAATTTATATCGTTATAATCATCCACATTGTGTTTTACGCATTTTAGATTCTGTTACTTCTTCATTTGATCTCTCCTAAAATTTTTACGTCATAGTCGTCCACATTGTGTTTTACGCATTTTTTATTCTCTTACTTCTTCAGTTGATCTCTTCTAAAATTTATATCGTCATAATCATCCACATTGCGTTTTACAGATTTTGGATTGTTATCTCTCAGTTTGATTTATCCTAAAATGTTTTTCACCTGTCTCTTTGTAGGTTTGAACTAGTTTTGTTACTCTCTAATTCTTATTGATTAGTGAAACGTGTCTCAAGAAATTTTGTGTAATTTACATTGCACATTTATTTTTCTCTGCATTTCTCTTTCTTTAGCCGAGCCATAATAATAAATATTCTCATCAGCGCTGGTAGTTGCTACACCTGTTCTCTTGAGATCTCTGCTTTTTAATCAAGCTTTATTCACATGAACATGATGGAATATTGCGGACTACGCTAACGGCGGATTGCTACTCTGCAGTAGCCAGATCTCGCTGATTATTCCCCTCATTTTCGGGTTATGGCAGCATGTTAGAAGGAAATGTTGTGCTGACATCAGAGATCTCCCGCCAGTATCTTCTCAGGCTACATGAAGTTTAATTGACCAGTTTCCTGTATAGACTCGTTGTTTGTGAAGAAACCCCTGACTCATGGCATGCCACGCGTTTTATACTCCTTTAATTCAGTAGCTGTCATTCTTACAAGACTGAAGTGTAACCAGACAACTGCCACACCTTAAGTTCACGTTACTCGGTTACACTAATTGAAGACATGTTAGCTTCATAAATCCATTTAAATAATGGATCGAATCAAAGTTCACATGTGCGGATGTTGAACTGCCATATCCTTAAAGGTTCATTGCCCCGTTCAGCACTCAACTGTGACCTGAGAAAATAATATTACATTCTATGAATAGATGAAGCGTCCGGAGGAGCAGATGAATGAAGATACGGATGAATTAAGGCTTTATAATATAATGGAAGTGGGATTTACAGTATGAATTAAAAAGGATGTAATGAAGATACTTGACAACGGTTTGATTGATGAATGCGTGTCTACTGGGTAATTTGTGACGGCTGTATTTCGCGTGATGTATATTAATACCTTGCTTTTTATGTGACAAGATGAACGACAGGTAATAACAATGGGATAAAATGAAATGAAATGGCTGCGATTGTATCTTGAAAGCATATAACATCCCATGAATATTGTATGGAAATATTGTTCAGGTTTGCTGTCTTTTGAATCTCAATCGTGTTGTATTTTTGTTTGTCTTAAATATATTTTTAAAATGAAGGTATTAGACATCTTTAGATGACTGACAGTTTGAATTATACGGAAAGTCGCAGGCAAAAGACGTGTTTATAATGGCAGAAAAACTCGCAAGACATAGGAGTCTTTCGCGATGATCGACTAAGCAGTGTGTCTCGAACTTTAAAACTTGAAGATACATAATGGAAGCGCCTTCAGTGACAGTGATTTATGGAAGAGAAGGTGGTTAAATTTCCGTGCTAAGTTCTAACTGAAATTAATAAAGTGATGTAAACATTAATTTAATACAAATATTCAATCGCTTGGTAGGCCTATATGGATTATAAATAGTTGGTTGTTTATAATAATAATAATAATAATAATAATAATAATAATAATAGTTTATTTCCTTTCGATTGTAAAGATTACGTATAAAATTAGTACACCCGAAGAAGCAAAGGTCGTGCTCGGATGCAGTTCAGTTATAATACTTTACTTATATAATATAAATAAAATACCAATTATAATTCTATACTGTAATATTATTTTCCAATAATTTGTTCGTGCTCTAGTACAGTATATTAATTGTAGTGTTCCTTATTTTACGCCTTCCTCTTACTTCCTCATATGATCCATGTATCTTAATGTTGTCTATCATCTGATATCTTCTTCTGCCCCGAACTTTTCTTCCGTTCACCATTCCTTCCATTGCATCCTTCAGTAGGCAGTTTCTTCTCAGCCAGTGGCCCAGCCAATATATTACTATTATTATTATTATTATTATTATTATTATTATTATTATTTGCAGATTAATTTTTATTTATACAGGGTGGGGCATAGGAACCAAGTGTTTTTAAAATAATCATAAAATAGTTAGTTTTTGTTTTCAACACAATTTATTGGTAGAACAACATTTGTGAGAACATACCATTTCAGTTATGAGTAGAAAATTACATCTGGCATGTAATGTCTGTCTGTGTTGATGCATTATTGAAGGCGCTGACAAAAATTGACTACTCTTTCAAGGAGATCTCAGTTGATTTGAGTGATGTGTTGACGTATTGCGTCTTTCAATTCATCTAATATTCTGTTAACGGCTCCATTAAGGTGGAAATGGGCTTCATCACTCATTGCAACCATCATGTTTTCATACTGCTCGTGAAGTGCAAGCATTTCCTGTGCGAAATTCACTGTTGGGGGTAATCCTTTACATTGGATTTCTGCACAACCACCCATCTTGTATGGATATAAATGTAAATCGTCATGCAAAATCCGTCTTACTGTACGATTTCTGATTCCAAGTGCAGCTGAAGCAGGGGCTGCGCAGTGTCCTTTGTCAACATTTTCTTGAGTGCTCTGCATTGGGGACCGGGAAGTTTATTCTTCAGTATTGCGCCTTTTGTTCAAAGAGTGTTAACCCAACATACGATTGTGTCACGCACAGGAACAGAATCATTGCGATTAATATTGAATCTGTAGCAAAACTTACGCCGTACCGCTGTCACCAACTCGACAATCCTAACAAAACAATCATACGCAAACATGCGTCCACTGCTCCATGACGCCGACTGCAGGTGAAATGCTATGAGCCACGGAATGGAATGTCACATGCCGCACGTCTCTCTCTTTCATAATGACAGAGTACAAGCCATTCCAAAATCACTTGGTTCCCATGCCCCACCTTGTAATTTTACAAATTAATTGCAAGTTTACTTTTAGTAATAGGCACATTTTGTAGTGTGGATGAATAAATTCGTAAAAATTATTAAAATGTTTTACATTTTCTCTTGAACTGCATGTAGTTTTCATTGTAATAAACGAATACCACGATGACATATGACTTTTCTAAAGTTTTTAATTGAATTTGTTTTCTGGAACGACTCCAGCATTTTCTGCTACTGCGAAAGAAAAGATGTGTGATGACAAGTGCCAAGCGTCTGCGGATTTGTCGTCTGAATGACTCCTCGCATCTGCATTCACGGAGGCGGAATCTATATCGATATTCAGCCACAAAACTGGTTTGTATCAGCACACTATTACAGAGCATAAATATGCCATTTTATGAAGTAGAGACGTTAAATGGCAAATGACGGGAGCCACTGGTCATTTCTTGAGGTAATTTAGCTTGCTTAATGACAGTGTATCGACGGACAAGCAAATTGAAATATTTTCTTTTCCAACGCACGAAAGTACCAACTCTTAAATGTTGATTTTTGATTAACCTACCAGTGCTCTATTATACAGCATTACAACACTACTGAACTGTAATTTGGCAGTGGTTAAAAAAGCAATATAGATCTCTGGCCGTGTCCATATACGTTAATGTTTCATGGGAAAAGTAATCAAGAGAAATATTTGGAAGTAGCATCAATGTCAGTAACCATAAAAGGAATTGGCAGGAAGACAGAGCAGAAGATAATTATGAAAAAGGGAAGGAGAAGAATCGAATGAAAGAAGGGAGTAGAGCAGAAAGAAGATACTGGGAATAAAGGAGGACGAGAAGAAGAAAAATAAAAAGAAGAAGAAAAAGGAGAGGGAAGAAGTGATGAAAGAAGGGACATAAAATTAAGAGAAATAGGAGGGAGAAAAGGGAACGAAAAAGAGAAAAATTTAAGAAAAGGACGATGACGTGGAAATAGCAGGAAAGGAATGAAGATTTCTTATTTATTTGTAACATGCTTTTCACTTGTTAGGGGCTTTATTTTATTCCGAACAGTTTATTTCTCAATTTAATGGTAAATTAGTTTAAAACCTGTTGCTTACTTATGGACTTATTTTACTCGTAATTTATATAGATATTTTTTTATTTTGCGACTTTGATGTATTTCTAGCAATTTTCTGTAGCCTATTGAATACAGGCTATGCATGTTGATATCATTACTAATTGTTTGATCTTCTAGTACTAAAATTCATATTTTAAGAAATTAATTATGAGCACAATAAGGTAATTAGAAGGAACAGAATTAGAAAGGAAGGACGGGAATTACAATTAGATACAGTGGTTTAGGAGAGAGAGGAGAAGATAGATTACGGGGAATAGGAGTGAGCGGATTAACTGGGCAACGAGTAGGTGAATTAGGTGGAGGAAAGAGTAGGTAGCTTAGGTGGATTATTAGAAGGGACAGAAGGAGTAGGTAGATTACTAGGAAGGGCAGGGGGAGTAGATGGATTGCTTGAAGGGACAGGAGGAGTAGGTAGATTACTAGGAAGGGCAGGAGGAGTAGATGGATTGCTTGAAGGAACAGGAGGAGTAGGTAGATTACTAGGAAGGGCAGGGGGAGTAGGTGGATTATTTGAAGGGACAGAGGAGTAGGTAGATTACTAGGAAGGGCAGGGGGAGTAGGTAGATTATTAGGAGGGGCAGGAGGAGTAGGTGGATTATAAGGAGAGGCAGGAGTAGGTGGATTATTAGGAGGGGCAGGAGGAGTAGGTGAATTATTAGGAGGAGCAGGATTAGGTGGATTGTTAGAGAGTTTAGGGAAATAGGTGGATTATTAGGAGGCAGGAAGAGTAGGTGGATTATTAGGAGGGGTAGGAGAAATATGTCGATTATTAGGAATATCAGAAGGACTAGGTGGTTCATCAGGAGGGAGAGGAAGAGTAGGTGGATTATTAGGATAGGTTAGAGGAATAGGTGGATTATTAGGAGAAGCAGGAGGAGTATGTGGATTATTAAGAGGGACAGGGGGAGTAGGTAGATTATTAGGAGGAGCAGGAGGAGTAGGTGGATTATTAGGAGAGGCTAGAGGAGTAGGTGGATTATTAGGAGAGGCAGGTGGAGTAGGTGGATTATTAGGAGAGGCAGGAGGAGTAGATGGATTATTAGGAGAGGCTAGAGGAGTAGGTGGATTATTAGGAGAGGCAGGTGGAGTAGGCGGATTATTAGGAGAGGCAGGAGGAGTAGGTGGATTATTAGGTGGAGCAGGAGGAGTAGGTGGATTATTAGTAGGAGCAGGAGGAGTAGGTGGATTATTAGAAGAGGCTAGAGGAGTAGGTGGATTATTAGAAGAGACTAGGGGAGTAGGTGGATTATTAGGAGGAGCAGGAGGCGTAGGTGGATTATTAGAAGAGGCTAGAGGAGTAGGTGGATTATTAGAAGAGACTAGAGGAGTAGGTGGATTATTAGGAGGAGCAGGAGTAGGTGGATTATTAGGAGGAGCAGGAGGAGTAGGTGGATTATTAGGAGGAGCAGGTGGATTATTAGGAGGAGCAGGTGGATTATTAGAAGAGACTAGAGGAGTAGGTGGATTATTATGAGCAGGAGGAGTAGGTGGATTATTAGGAGGAGCAGGAGGAGTAGGTGGATTATTAGAAGAGACTAGAGGAGTAGGTGGATTATTAGGAGGAGCAGGAGGAGTAGGTGGATTATTAGAAGAGACTAGAGGAGTAGCTGGATTATTAGGAGGAGCAGGAGGAGTAGGTGGATTATTAGAAGAGGCTAGAGGAGTAGGTGGATTATTAGGAGGGGCAGGAGGAGTAGGTGGATTATTAGGAGGAGCAGGAGGAGTAGGTGGATTATTAGGAGGAGCAAGAGGAGTAGGTGGATTATTAGGAGAGGCTAGAGGAGTAGGTGGATTATTAGGAGAGACTAGAGGAGTGGGTGGATTATTAGGAGGGCAGGGGAAGTAGGTGGATTATTAGGAGAGGCAGGAGTAGGTGGATTATTAGGAGAGACTAGAGGAGTAGGTGGATTATTAGGAGGTGCAGGAGTAGGTGAATTATTAGGAGAGACTAGAGGAGTAGGTGGATTATTAGGAGAGACTAGAGGAGTGGGTGGATTATTAGGAGAGACTAGAGGAGTAGGTGAATTATTAGGAGAGACTAGAGGAGTAGGTGGATTATTAGGAGAGACTAGAGGAGTGGGTGGATTATTAGGAGGGCAGGGGAAGTAGGTGGATTATTAGGAGAGGCAGGAGTAGGTGGATTATTAGGAGAGACTAGAGGAGTAGGTGGATTATTAGGAGGTGCAGGAGTAGGTGAATTATTAGGAGAGACTAGAGGAGTAGGTGGATTATTAGGAGGGGCAGGAGAAGTAGGTGGATTATTAGGAGAGGCAGGAGTAGGTGGATTATTAGGAGAGACTAGAGGAGTAGGTGGATTATTAGGAGGTGCAGGAGTAGGTGAATTATTAGGAGAGACTAGAGGAGTAGGTGGATTATTAGGAGAGACTAGAGGAGTGGGTGGATTATTAGGAGGGCAGGGGAAGTAGGTGGATTATTAGGAGAGGCAGGAGTAGGTGGATTATTAGGAGAGACTAGAGGAGTAGGTGGATTATTAGGAGGTGCAGGAGTAGGTGAATTATTAGGAGAGACTAGAGGAGTAGGTGGATTATTAGGAGAGACTAGAGGAGTGGGTGGATTATTAGGAGAGACTAGAGGAGTAGGTGAATTATTAGGAGAGACTAGAGGAGTAGGTGGATTATTAGGAGAGACTAGAGGAGTGGGTGGATTATTAGGAGGGCAGGGGAAGTAGGTGGATTATTAGGAGAGGCAGGAGTAGGTGGATTATTAGGAGAGACTAGAGGAGTAGGTGGATTATTAGGAGGTGCAGGAGTAGGTGAATTATTAGGAGAGACTAGAGGAGTAGGTGGATTATTAGGAGGGGCAGGAGAAGTAGGTGGATTATTAGGAGAGGCAGGAGTAGGTGGATTATTAGGAGAGACTAGAGGAGTAGGTGGATTATTAGGAGGTGCAGGAGTAGGTGAATTATTAGGAGAGACTAGAGGAGTAGGTGGATTATTAGGAGAGACTAGAGGAGTGGGTGGATTATTAGGAGGGCAGGGGAAGTAGGTGGATTATTAGGAGAGGCAGGAGTAGGTGGATTATTAGGAGAGACTAGAGGAGTAGGTGGATTATTAGGAGGTGCAGGAGTAGGTGAATTATTAGGAGAGACTAGAGGAGTAGGTGGATTATTAGGAGAGACTAGAGGAGTGGGTGGATTATTAGGAGAGACTAGAGGAGTAGGTGAATTATTAGGAGAGACTAGAGGAGTAGGTGGATTATTAGGAGAGACTAGAGGAGTGGGTGGATTATTAGGAGGGCAGGGGAAGTAGGTGGATTATTAGGAGAGGCAGGAGTAGGTGGATTATTAGGAGAGACTAGAGGAGTAGGTGGATTATTAGGAGGTGCAGGAGTAGGTGAATTATTAGGAGAGACTAGAGGAGTAGGTGGATTATTAGGAGGGGCAGGAGAAGTAGGTGGATTATTAGGAGAGGCAGGAGTAGGTGGATTATTAGGAGATACTAGAGGAGTAGGTGGATTATTAGGAGAGGCAGGAGGAGTAGGTGGATTATTAGGAGAGGCAGGAGGAGTAGGTGGATTATTAGGTGATGCTGAAGAAGATAAATTGAGGAAAGGCTGAGATTGAAGAATGGAGGGTAAAGAGATAAATGCGAGAGCGCCAGCGGTTAAGTATAAATTGGAAGAGGTAAAATATGGCAGCAAAAAGAAGAATAAAAGAGTGTGGTGAGAAAAGGAAATGAAGGTTTTATAGATGAGTGAGGCAGACAACAGCAGAAGAAGTTTAATTATTGTGTCCGTATTAAATACTGTCTTTTACTGTAAATATTCGAATTCTTAACCGTGTTTTTTTTGTTACTTTGCGACATTTTAACAATTACTAGGTTACTTAGGATAGAATTGATGATAGGAAGATGTCATTTGGCGATATGAGGCCGAGGATTCCTCATGTGATTATCTTACATTTGCCCTACAATTGGGATGTACAGAATCCAACTACTGACGTTTGCCTTACAATTGGGACTAGCTATCTCTGACAAAATTGAGCCAGGTAATGAGCACAAGTGGATATCGAACCCACACCTGTGGATCGACTGGCAAACGCGCATACTGCCTGAGCTACACCGGTGACCTAAGTATTAAATCATTTATCTACTTTTTTTTTCATGATGTAGGTCTACATTAACGAGTAAGTGCCCTCCTCTGTTAGCATTACTTCGTCAGAACTTTGAAATGTGTGGTGGTGGTTATGGTTGTCGGTAGTAAATAATTTTAATTCATAATTACAGAGATTTTTTTATTTCATTGGACTTGTGTACATTAAGCGCGTGATTTCTGATTTAGCGAGTTCCTGTTTACATTTAGAAGTGCATTCTCACTCCCATATTCGACTCCCTGCTGGTCTTAAACCCTCCAGCAATCGTTAATTTCGCTTCGGCCTTGGGTTTCAACATTACGGACGTTATGTAATGTGAGTGGTGCAGCTGGAGTTGGGTTGGGGCATGAAATTGGACTAGATTTGAATGTGCATTCATTAAGGTTATAAACTACAAAAACAAAAGTAAATATTTTCTATACTCGATATTATATTGACTTTTAATTGGAGCAGTTTTCAGGGACAGATTGCAGACGGACCGGGTTCGATCTCCGGTCAGGTCATGATGGAATTTGTGGTGGGCAAAACAATTGTTCCAGAGGGTTTTCTCTGGGG
Organism: Periplaneta americana; assembly: GCF_040183065.1. NCBI lineage: Eukaryota > Metazoa > Arthropoda > Insecta > Blattodea > Blattidae > Periplaneta > Periplaneta americana. The sequence continues at coordinate 55,147,683 of NC_091132.1, forward strand.
TACTCCTGTTTCCTTATATCATTTGTGCAACACACTCCACTTCATACACAGTTCCCCTTTCATTATCCGCGTTTCTTTTTCCCATTTCGGGCTTGTGACCAATACAGAGGCTGAGGGCCGTCACCGAACTTACCCCCTGCGGTAAGTGATCATTAGTTGCTGGTGGTAGTGCTATGCACACTTAGCGGCAAAAAGAATGTGCCGGCCGATAATTTCTAAGTTACGGAGACATGACATTGCGCATGCTCGTCTCGTCAAAGCCATAGTTCACTAGGTAATACATAATTAAACCATTTAAATTTGCTGTATTTTGTTTAAGAGTCTAAAATATGTAATAAAATCGAATGGCGAGTTGATTCTAGATACACCAGGGCCCTTGAAGAGTGAAATAATAATAAAATTGATAAATACAGAATCAACCGGAGCGAATATGAATAGGAAAACCACGTATTATGCCGAACTGATAGTAACAGTCACAGTAGCGTAAGTCGTTACGGCATTGGTGTATTGAACAAGTTGATAGCAGTAGCTCAAGGTTCGAATCTTCCCCAATATTATTTTTTTAATTACAAATGTGCCATCATATGTGTCTCGCAAAGCTATAATTATGTGGCGATATCTCTTAGAATATGCCCAAACTCTAATAAATAATAAATCTCTTCTCTCTTTCAAGCAATACTGCTATCTGTTAATACAACGGAAAACGATATCCAGAAGGAACACTTTTATTCCAGCAGGATAATCATCCGATACACACCGCCAACCGGATTCAAAGATGCCTTACGAGGAGGCGTGATGCCGATCCAGTCGACTGGCCTCCAAATTCACCAGATATGAATCCGATTCAAAATTTGTGTGCTGCAGTCAAAAGGATCCTACGCTCTAATTGGGCAGAACAACCACCCGTTCGGACACCTGAGGAATTGTGGAACAGAGTTCTAGATGCGTGGGAGGAGATAACCAAGAATTTAGACCTGTTCCATAATCTTGTGGACTCCATGCCGCGCAGAATGAGGGCAGTTGTTTACGCAGGTGGTTTGTGGACGAGATACTAGTCCCCACCACAGGCCTTGTTTTGTTAATTTAATTATATTTATTTGTGTTTGATATGCGTCCGGTTTCTTAGGATGTCAAACAAGTATTTTTGATTATACAGGCCAGGTCTCAGCTATTAATAGCCCACAGGTGATGGGAAATAATATTTTTACAAGGCAGGCATAACGAAGTTTGTTAACAAATGCAACATCACATTTAAACTAATAAATTAAGTAAAAGTTAAAATAAAAAAAATAATAATTTTACCGTACCGGGAGGCGAACTCACAACTTCTGGTATGGATGACAGACTTCTTACCACTGGGCCACACACTGCTCGTAAGGTTTACTACATTATAGATAGACGACTTTCAATGAAGAGGCACCACAGCAATGCCTTGCAGTGAGTTACGTTTACACGAGTGAACCGCGCGATAGAACTTAGCATTTCTATCGACCAAGAGTCGGCCCATTCTTTTTGCCGTTAAGTGTACCATGGGCTCGTGGTATCGAGATCTTTTAGAATTTCATTTTATCTGTGTCTATTTTATTCTACCTGATCTATTTGTTATCACAACCGTATGTTATATTTCTTTTATTCCCGTGGTACTTATTTCTGTTACAGGATGTGTAAACCCCATAGTAAGGCCGGAAGGTTTGAATCAGGGATGTCAAAGCGCCTGTATTACGTGCGCATACTACAAGCAATACAAATTCAACAAGGTTCACTTTTAAGCAAGATAAAGTGCAATCATCACTCTTAAGGAAATATTGTAAGGGTTCTTCAGAGTACGCAGTGCAGGCGCTTTGACATCCCTGGTTTAGAAATCCATGACCTCATCAGGAATCGAACCCGTGACCTTCCAGCTTGCAGTTCAAAGCTTTAACCGCGATTCTATCGAACGCTCTGAATAAAAATTGTGTTATGCCGATTAAGTAACAGGAATGAAGTTATAATTACAGGAGAGGTACAAGATTTTGGAGAAAGCTTTTGCCCATCAGAAATCTCTGACTAAATGATGGTATTCGAACCCTGTTAATTTAGTGAAAATCTGCCAACTACCCGAATTTATATATTATAGACTGTGTTTCAATACCAGAACAAACGATAGATTTAAACTAAATTGAAATTATTTGATTTTAAATGAATGTATTATTTACTTGCAAAATGATTAGGTACGTTTTAATGCACAACAAACTTCAGTAACTGTCTATCTGGCCATCTATTCTGTCTGACTTTATCACATTAACTTCATTGATTATTTATGTTTTATTGTGTTATCGATGTTGGTGCTGTCATAAATTAACCGATGTAGGTTATAGCATTACTTAACTTAATTTGTATTCCACTCACATCAAAAGTTAATATTACTTATAATATTTTTGACCTTTCATTACACTATTACGTATCCTTTCACGATCGTAAACCTGGAAACATAAAATTAAGCCCGTAAAAATCACGTGCGTGCGTATCATTAGTGTTTCAGTGTCAACTGAACTCATTTACAGCTGATGCAATATTTTTACCTGAGGTGTTACTCATATTTATGTGTAGACTATTTATGTAAGCGAGAGGCGGTTCTTTTATTTAGTTCAGCAGTGTAATCTGTTAATATGTGAAGCAAGCAGAGAATATTGTGATGTAACGTTAATAGGAAACTGTGGAATTACTAACTACATAAACATGGGTTTCTGAATGACTCCGATGTGACAATAAAGCAAATGACATTTACTTGATTATTTAACGAAGTTGTGTGAACTACTAGTTTACTTAGCTTCAATGAAATTGGTGATAGCGAGTTGATATTTTCCGAGATGAGACCGAGAATTCGCCTTATAGTAGGGGGAAAAACGTCAGTGGCTGTGTACATTGATACAGCCGTAATATTTCCGCGTAGAATACGTCTGCAGGTTTCGCTTAGATAGAATGAAACTACAAGACTTTATTTATCATTGACAAGCTTTAAGTTACGGTCATACGTCGCTACTTTTGCAGCGCTGCAGTATAAAAAACTGCGCAACTCTTGTACTGCGACGTGTGAACAACGGTGCAACCCGAAAAGTAGCGGCTGCCGAACCTGCTGCCCGCTACTTTTCCATGCTGCGCACAGCTTAAAAGTAGCGACGTGTGAACAGGGTTCTCAGGGTTGCAGCCGCAGCATTTTTGATATCGGTTTTGTTAAAACTTTTGCTGCGGTTGCAACCAGTGTTACCACCCAAATGTGCCAATGATACTTCTATTGTTTGGATATATTTTAATGTTAAATGTGTTGAAAATAAATTATTTATAACAGTTATTAAATACACAACACAGTCTGAGCATATTTTCTGGCGATATAATTCACTTTTTCAATTTTCTGTAACGTAGTTTCAAACAGGAGGGTTGCCAACATTGATTACGTGAATATGCTGTTGGTTATCATTTAAGTATATAGGCGTTTTTAAAAGCTTTATAGTAAAAATAATGTCAATTTCTGAATACTAGATACGACAGAAAAGCAAATAATAGATAAGGAAGCTTTCGCATGAGTTTCTTAATAATTCGAACATAACCACAAAATGTATATTGAGAAGTCAACACGGAGATGGAAACCTGCAGCATGACTGCGGCTGCAAAAGTAGCGCCTTGTGTGTGAACAGACTCGCAACCTCCAGTTGCAACTTTTGCTGCACTCGGGTTGCGCAGCACGAAAAGTAGCGTGCAGCGCGCTACTTTTGGCTTACTTGTGAACACGACACGCAACTTTTGCAGCTGCAGTACAAAAGTTGCGCAGCAAAAGTAGCGACGTGTGACCGTACCTTTACATTGACTAAGATAGGGTGATGATATCATATGCTTCGATATTTCATTAAAACTAGCCCTTGAGCATAACTATTTCAAAATTATTTTCGTTCAAACTTCTATAAGGTCATAAACTTGTAATTATGAATCGAATATCACCAAACCCAACGCTGTACGATATGTCGTTTCCGAGTTATGGTCGTTTACTTGCGTGATAAACGTTTTCTACCTCTATATTCCTACTACTCCCAGCACTCCTGTAGCGAAGACTCATTTCTCGAACGGCGCATGTCAGAAACGTTCATCCCTATACCCTAAAGTACAACTTGGTTTATTTGTCTATCTATATTATTTCCCTTACAGTATGAGTTTCGTAACACATTCTAAGCGAATTTGTTACGAAATTAGACGAGAAATCGGGCCATATGGTTCTAAAACTGTTAATTTAAGTAAAATGAATCAATTTAACATTTATTACCTGCCCTTTATATGGACGTGTTACCTATTACAATACATTTCTAGGTTGTAAAATTACAAAAGCTGTGCCAAAGACTTTTCATTTTTTGAATGACACCATGTACTTATTTCTGCAGGTTTGGGTTCTTGA